>NC_056725.1:181511175-181628675 GCF_019279795.1 Protopterus annectens | reverse complement strand
CAGACCTCACATTAGGCAAAGGGTGACAGCCATGACACACACCCAGACCACAACAGACACACTCTAGACAGGCCCTCAACATCATGCTTTGCATACCTTTCAACTTAGTTTTACTACTACTTTACACCACTGGGATGTGTGAGTGTCTTTAGTAGGTGTTGAGCCTTCACCTAGAACACACTACACCCATATAGACATCAATGCTGTTCACCTGTATAGCACTGTGGCAAAACCTAGGGAGCATAACTACAAACTGTTCAGAGTTTTTACAACTATTTCAATATGTGGGTCATACTCCCTGTCTGCTGCCCATACCTCCTATGTTATTCTGGTACATTACTGGTTTGGCCAGTGGATTGATGACCCTACTTTTAATGTCATACTGTGATTTCCAGTTGTCATAACCTGCAATACATGTATGTGAAAACACAGGCATTTCCTGAAACAACTTCACAAACTGACAGTGGATATAGTAAGTGTACACAGCCCTCTTAACATGCAAGGGTTTTGTGACATATCACATGAGACCACATGAATATTGCCATGAGATTTCCACCATTTCGTATTTCATGTAACCTGTGAATTCTGAATGAGAAACATGCACATCAAGAAGGGTTGGCATATCGTACATGTTAGTATTACAAGAGTTGGCATGCAGAAGGTGCACACCCATAAGCGAATACTTTGGTAAAGCACCTGCTGCTCTCAGTAAAGCAGAGCAGCCAGTCCTCTTGGGGTGGTGTTTCTCAGCATGGCACATCTCAACATGGCAATGTTTGCAAACTCTCCCTTGACAAACAACTCCAAATATGTCCAATTGCAAGACCATCCCCTGTGCACATCACTTGTCAGGTCAACACACAGACTGCGTTTCGTATGCAGGTGTTGCCTCTGGCTTGGCCACAGTAGACTGTTGATTGTGTTCATGTGAATCCATCCTTTTGTTAATTTGTATGTAGGGTGTGGCCCATTGTTGTGTGCAATGCTGGGATACCTCCCCATCCACAGCTATGTGGCAGACACCAGACAGATCATAGCCATGAGGGACTGGTGTTTGGAAGTGGTCATAATACAATCCGAATTGGCTACAGCCTCAGTTCAAGCTGGTGGATAGCAAACACAAAGCAGGACACTGCCATCGCCCTGCTTCACTGTGTGGGTAGTGCTGTTCTGCTGTTGTGCAGTGCTGTTACTGTGCCCAACTAACATGACCAAACTGTACACAAAGGGAGTTCAACCCTGGTCTCATAACACCTTCACACATTTCCACACATACGTTTTGAAAAGTTGATGTATTGTTGTCCAGGCGTTACCCAGAACTGGCTGTTGTGTGTTGTGAGAAACAGCTGCCATCATCGAAACACACCCTATACCCAAGACATGTGGAGTCCATGGAAGAATGTTGTCACATGTAGTACACACCCAATACTTGCCTGAGATGTCCGATACCCCTTCACAGTTGCTGTATGGCTCCTGACAGCCTCCCTGGACATTTCTGGGATGATTTTCCCAACATATGTGTAGGGATGTCCATTTCTTCAAAGTGTCACTGTTGCACCATCTCTTGTACACCTTTTGATGACTATCTGCACTGTGTTCCATGACATATGCAATGCTATGTGTATGCATCCATAGCATTCAATCCCTTTGCAGCATGTTAGGCTGTATGCAAACCATGGCTTTTGCTGTAGAAGGTAACTGTGGGTCTGCATTGGGATAATCCTGGTATGTGAGCTGACTGTTATATGCAGGTACTGCAGGAGTCCATGATTGATGGCAGGTGTGTACCCAATCTGATCAACAGCTGTGGTTGTATTAAATGCTGATATACCCCTGTATGAACTTCCTCCTGTCAACACATATGCATCTAGCTTCTTGGACTGTTTCCACGCCACATACATGTTCCCCTAACAGATTTGTATGTTTCACATTTGCATTGTACAGATTATAGGTCACATGACAGGTTGCATGGCTTTGGTCTTGTGTGTTGTGCTCACATTGCCATATCTCACACATACCTGGCATAGTGACGTGTGTACACCTTTTATATGCACTGTCTCACAGTACTGTATACAACATGTTCCTACTATTGGCACTCCGTCCCCACATTTTGGCATTCATTATCCAGATGTCCTGCAATAACAGGATTGTGAGTTATGCTACTGATATGTGACATCTCATGCAAATAGGCCCCTGTGATATCATGCAGTGAACCCCACCACAGGTGATCTTGCAGATACATGCAATTTGCTGACTATAACAGTTCAGTGCATGGCCACATGCATGACTTTAAAATGCCTGGGGTACTGGTAAGCCACAACAGGAAGATCTCATACTTACCGGCTTCAGGCTGCTGTGCCTTATGTTGATGAGAAGTACCTAGGTAATGTGAGGGAGAGGTATTGTCAGCAGCTTCACAATAGCCATTGGTCCAGGGTCAATGCTACATGTATGTACAGGTACAGTCTACAGTATGATATTACACTATTTGCTATACTTCACCTGAAATGGGCACATGTGTGCATTACTAAACCCCATCCAGTGGTCTATTTTGCAACAACATCTGCATCTAAAGACTGTTACTACACAGTTGAAATTTAACCTCAGTTCTCTGATGTGGACTTTTGCCTTATCTGGATGCTCCTCGCCAGTTTCCTGGGTGGCACCCACCTCCATGACAGCTACATCTTGTAGTGGTTGTTCTCTGTGGGTCATCCCAAGGTTGGCAAGGAGCTCCTCCATTGCTGTAAGTGGGGCCTCTCTGGCTGGCCCCCCACCTATAGCCGAATGGTCCCTCACCATTGCAGCAGCCCATTGCTGTGCACGCCGAATCAGGTCAGTTGCTCTGTCCCTGACCTGTTCCTACATGCATCCATGGTTCCCCAAGGTGTTCACTCTCTGTGTGAGGTCTTCCCAGAGGGCTGTCCTCTCTCGCTGATGTTGGTTATCCCAACTGAAGAGTATGTGGCAATGTTCCAGGATGGCCTCAGTTATGGCTGCTGTCTCCTGGACATCATAGGCTGTAAGCCTCTGCATCACACCTGAAAGACATAAACAGGGAAAAACACATCACAGGAAATCAGACATTGTCCATAGTTCTTTACAGAGACAGCTCACTAGTAATGAGTATCAGTAGCCACAATATTATATCAAATAATACTCCAGTACCTAGCAGAATTGTATGGACATGCATAGCATTATGTGTAAGTAGGCAGTTTGCATGTGATTAATGGCGAGGGTAGAGGTGCATGTGATGTTGAGCCGGGGGGGGGTGATATTTGCCCTAAACATGTCCAAAGCTGGTCATCTGTAGCTATGGTGTGTCTGTATGTGCTGTGGCTGACCTCCATTACAGGTTGGGTTGGTTAGTTGCCTGTGAGACCACAGACATATGTGAGGATGGCCTTCTGATTGCCCTTAGTGGATGTGTCCAATTTGTACTCATACTCAGCATTACATTAATGCACCTGTGACCTACTATGCTCAATCAGACACAGGTTGACATGCAGCCCAGATGGTGATTGCTCCTACACATGTGGTGGTGGAATGAAGAAGTACAGGGGAGTATGCAGGGAAAGGGGTTGGCAAAGGAGAAGTGGGCTTGACAGACAGATGTAAAGAGTAGACATGAGTATAAAGAGTGGGTCCATGGTAAAGAGAGTGTTGGACATGGCTATGGATGTGGAGTCTGACATACAGAATTGGAGTCTCGGATTGTATGTAATGTTGGACAACATGGATGGTGTATAGGGCCTGTAGCTATTGGCTAGACAGAGGCACATAGCTAGGAAGGATGTGCAGCACAAAAGGGTGATAAAGGAATACGCATACAAGCTAAGAGTGCATTTTGAACATATGGAAACATCACTTTGATGGCCTGTTCCATGAGGAAAATGGGGGAGGGAGGGAAGGTTGGGTGAGCTGGGTATGGTTAATCAGGAGGTGCAACAGATTATCAATGCAAATGTAAGGATAGCTATGAGGGGGGTTAACAATAGAAAGGCTGTTATTCCAGGTGACATACCTGTGGATGCCTGGAGGTGTTTCTGAGGGGTCTATATTACCATCTCGAATGATAAAAATATCAAACGCTCACATGAGCAAAATGGTACATAAACAAATTAGTTTTTTGGGGTCATGGTACAGTGAGGAATGGAATATTTGCCCTTTCCTCACTGTAGTGCGACCTCGGAGTTGAAATATATATTTAGCAGGGTGCGACCCCACAATAGCAAGTTCATTTTTGTACCTTTTCGCTCATGTGAGCATTCAATATTTTTACCATTCGAGATGGTAATATAGACCCATTTCTGAGACCTGGCAGTGGTATTTTTAACTGGATTGTTTACTGTAATCTTGGAAAGTGAGAGGATGTGTGAGATGTTGGCGAATATGTTTGGGTACTGCTTGTCTGAACAACGGCAGTCTGCAGAGCTGTAGTAACAACTGAGGGATAACATTGATCAGTCACAGGAAGAGGTAATGGTAAAGGGTGGCGGCAGCTAGGTTGAGAACATGGTGATGACTGATGATTTGCAGTATGATTTCATGCCAGGTAAGAGTGTTACAGATGCAAATGTTGATTCACAAGTGTTGATTGAGCTCTGCACTGAGGCTGAGATGCAGCTGCATTGTGTCTTTGTGGACCTACAGAAAGCATATGACATGCTGCCTAGAGAGTAGTTGTGGTATTGTATGTGGAGGTCAGGGGTGCCAGAGGAGTCTGTCAGACACCACAGGGTATGTAGGAGGCTAGTGTGACAGCAGTGATTTCTGGTTTTGACATGACAGGTGGATTTAAGGTGGAGGTGGGTGTACATCATGGGTCAGCTGTGTGTCCTTTCACATTTGCAGTGGTGATGGACAGGTTGACAGACATGATCAGACAGGGGCCCCTGTTGACTGTGCAGTTTGCAGACGATATTGCGGTCTGTAGTGAGATTAGGGGACAGGTTGGGGAGACCCTGGGGAGGTGTGGTTATGTTGGTAATGATGGTTAGCAGGACTAAGTAAGAATAAGTGTGTGAATGGGATGAGGGGGTAGAGGAATGAAGACAATTCAGGGTGTACAGTTTGGAAGGTGGATAGGTCTAACTACTTGGGAACACCAGTTCATAGTCATGGGCAGTGTGGGTGAGAGGTGTACAAGAGAGTACAGGCAGGTTGTGTGTAGTGGGGAGGGGATTCAGGAGTTATTTGTGACAGATAAGTACCATTAAGAGTGATATGTAAAGTCTACAGGAGGGTAGTGTGACTGGCTACATTATATTGGTTGCAGACAGTGGGATTGTACAGACAGGCAGGATTCAGGGCTAGACACAGCAGAGTGTGGGAGATTCACATTTGCACTGTGTGTGACAGGGGGGATAGTATTAGACCTACACCAGCTACTTTCTCAGTTTATAACAGCAGTATCTCCATCCTGGACCTGAGTTTAGGCCTCTGTCCATGAGTATGTCAAACTTTGTCCATATATCATGCAGTCAGAGGTATAGAGATATGGTATATCATTACTTAGTGATGTAATTCGTAATATCCCAGTTAGGTATCAGACTGTAGAAGACAAAAAATGTTCTATGACTGGGTCAACACTCGGTTTTCACCTCAGAGCAACAAAAATAAAACAAAAGCGAAATTACCACAGCTGAGGAGTAAATTATCAATTTAATATACAAAGTGATAAAGTAAGCGCTTTTGCGATCTTTCACCAATCGCTTCTTCAGACTCTGTCTTACACACATAAAGCCATCAAATTTAAAATGCATTCAGACCAATCACAGACAAAATGTAATAATTCAATTATACATTTTAAAGCAACAGACTATATCATTTAAAATAAAAAATGGCTTAATAAGCAATACAATTCCATAACACTTATAAATTGCATCTCTATACAAAATTCAATGCTTCAGGGGTCTAGCCTTCAAGAAGGGTTTGCGTGAGACTGTATTATTTAACCCAGGCAACTTATCTGCTTGTAATAATACAATCCATTTCTGTTCTGCTGCCTCCACTCTATTTTTCATATCACCCCCTCTAATACTTTCTTCTAAAACTTCTACAGCCATAAAATTAAAATCATGTTGTGTACCTTCTGCTTGTATATGTCTTGCTAGGGCATTGGTCTCCTTCACATTTGCTGTGTCCCTTATATGCTCCAGTATACGCTCTTTAAAACTCCTATTTGTTTTCCTATGTAGAATACATAACACATTTTACAAAAGCAGAAGAACACTAAATGTTGCGTCCTACAATCAGCATAAACGTTAACATCAATATTAAAATGCACGATCGGATATCTAAAGATAGATTTAGAATATATATGTTTACATGCCTTGCAGTTCCTGCACGGAAATGCTCCTGCCCTCTGAGATACAGCTCTATTCCTACAAGAA
Organism: Protopterus annectens; assembly: GCF_019279795.1. NCBI lineage: Eukaryota > Metazoa > Chordata > Ceratodontiformes > Protopteridae > Protopterus > Protopterus annectens. The sequence goes on along the minus strand of NC_056725.1, from coordinate 181,622,280 downwards.
GTTGATTTATAACATAATTGTATTTTTAACGACTTCGTATCGATAAATGAAAAATGTGGTGTATTATCTATCACTCCATCCACTTCATTAATAGATCTCAGTATATTCCAGTTTTTCTCAAATATTTTACAAAACATTTTTATATTACTTGAATAGGTTACTGGAAACCTAATTTGGCTTTTAAAATTTTCCTGCCTGGTACATGAAGTAGTAGTAGTTTCAGAGAAAAAAGGTCTACCTTTGGAGCTACATTCTTTGAACATTTCCTCAGTATTAACATGTATGTCTTTCTCACTATAGCCTCTACCACCAAACTCTTTCTGTAACATTTCAACTGCTCTATCTAAACCTTCACTACTATTGTGTAGTCGACTCATCCTCATAAATTGTCCTTTGATCACATTTTTACTTACATGCCTTGGATGCATACTTGTCTTATGTAGGATGCTATTTTTCCTACTTGGCTTCCTATATAGGCTAGTGACTATATCCATTGGTGCTGTTCTCTTTATTTTAATATCTAGAAAATCAATTGTATCACTAGAATAATGATAGGTAAACCTTAGAAATTCAGTAGTGGTATGCAGATAATCAACAAATTTTTCCAACCTACTTGGTGTGCCTCCCCACAAAAGGAAGACATCATCGACAAAACGTACATACCATAAAATATCATCAGAAAAGGCATTGCCTTGTAGCAAAAAAGTTGTCTCCCATGAAACAAGTGCTAGGTTGGCGTAGCTATGGGCACATGCTGTGCCCAGAGCTACGCCAACCTTCTGTAGATAAAGGACATCATTAAACATGAAAACATTATTATCTAAAATAATTTCAGGTAGATCACAAATCAAATTAATCTTACTGGGTATATATATATATATATCTGTTTAGTATTCAGTACTGCCCGCACCCTTTCAATTCCCCAGTCATTAGGAATCACTGTAAAAAGTGATGTAATATCTTTGGTGACAAAAATATAGTCCTTTTTAATCTTTACCACTCTCTTATACAAGGACTCTAGAAACATTTTAGTATCTCTAAGGATGGTTACACACATTTCTAAGACAGGATGTAGACATTTTACAACATAGATCAATGCTGCTTCTGTCACCCGTCCTCTACTTGAGACTATTGGTCTCATAGGTGGACGGGTCATATTTTTATGGATCTTTGGTAGTCCTAATGACTATGGTATGTATGTTTTGTCGATGCTGTCTTCCTTTTGTAGGGAGGCACACCAAGTAGGTTGGAAAAATTCATTGATTAGCTACATACTGCTACTGAATTTCTAAGGTTTACCTATCATTATTCTAGTGATACAATTGATTTTCTAGATATTAAAATAAAGAAAACAGCACCAATGGATATAGTCACTAGTCTATATAGGAAGCCAAGTAGGAAAAATAGCATCCTACATAAGACAAGTATGCATCCAAGGCATGTAAGTAAAAATGTGATCAAAGGACAATTTATGAGGATGAGTCGACTACACAATAGTAATGAAGGTTTAGATAGAGCAGTTGAAATGTTACAGAAAGAGTTTGGTGATAGAGGCTATAGTGTGAAAGACATAAATGTTAATACTGAGGAAATGTTCAAAGAACGTAGCTCCAAAGGTAGACCTTTTTTCTCTGAAACCATTACTACTTCATGTACCAGGCAGGAAGATTTTTAAAGGCCAAATTAGGTTTCCAGTAACCTATTCAAGTAATATAAAAAAGTTCTGTAAAATATTTGAGAAAAACTGGAATATACTGAGATCTATTAATGAATTGGATGGAGTGATAGATAATACAGAACATTTTTAATTTATTAATACGAAGTCGTTAAAGAGACAATTATGTTATAAATCAGCTTCTAGGAATATAGCTGTATCTCAGAGGGCATGTAAACATATATATTCTAAATCTATCTTTAGACATCCGACCGTGCATTTTAATATTGATGTTAACTTTTATGCTAATTGTAGGACACAACATTTAGTGTTCTTCTGCTTTTGTAAAATTTGTTATGTATTCTACATAGGAAAAACAAATAGCAGTTTTAAAGAGTGTATTCTGGAGCATATAAGGGATATAGCAAATGTGAAGGAGACCAATGCCCTAGCAAGACATATACAAGCAGAAGGTACACAGCATGATTTTAATTTTATGGCCGTAGAAGTTTCAGAAGAAACTGTTAGAGGGGGTGATATGAAAAATAGAGTGGAGGCAGCAGAACAGAAATGGATTTTATTATTACAAGCAGATAAGTTGCCTGGGTTAAATAATACAGTCTCACTCAAACCCTTCTTGAAGGCTAGACCCCTGAAACATTAAATTTTGTATAGAGATGAAATTTTCAAGTGTTATGGAATTGTATTGCTTTTTAAGCCATTTTTATTTTAAATGATATAGTCTGTTGCTTTAAAATGAGTAATTCAGTTATTACATTTTGTCTGTGATTGATCTGAATGCATTTTAAATTTGATGGTTTTATGTGTGTAAGACAGAGTCTGAAGAAGCGATCAGTGAAAAATTGCGAAAGCGCTTACTTTCTCACTTTGTATATTAAATTGATAGTTTTTAATACTCCTCAGATGTGGTCATTTCACTTTTGTTTTATTTTTCTTGCTCCTGTGTATCAGACTGCCAAACATTTTATGTGTAAGAGGCCTTATATATGATGACAAGGCCTGGACATTCTTTGGGATTGTGTACAGTTGGGAAGTCTTTGTATTTCTGGCTATTGTTGACAGACTGGCAGGATTGTGTATCAGTTTATTGTGAATATGTTATTTCTGGGGGGGGGGTGGATGTAAGTGTTATGTTTCCTTTTCTATCTGCCTTTACATGTGGATCCAGTTTCTGGTGCTCTATCGAGTGTTACATTTTTGTAGGGTTAGATTGTGACATGCCACATAACACAGTCAGACATCATACTACACTGTGTATTGGGCCATTATATGTAGGGGTAGTGTGTGAGTATCAAACTTGCTGACAGTTTGGTTCACACAATCCTTATACTGTATGCACTTTCACACTGGTGTCTGTTTCTCAATGCTGTTACATTCCTGGAGTGCCTGGTATATTTGCAGTTACATGTGTATTCCCCCATAGCAAGATTGATTTTTTGTTGTGTCAGTCTGCCTGTCGTTTTGATATTGCTTGGTGACATGGCTAGCAGCTCAGTGTATTTTCCCTAATGTGATGTCATGTCCAGATATTTGGCAGATGTGTAGTGTTGCCTGGCCCACATAACCATTGTGTATGTCTGACACATCAGTGGGGGGATGTGAAGATTTACATGACTAACTCCTGGGAAGTCACTGAGTTTTGGACTTGTGCTATTCCACTCAATAGATGTTGGAACAGACAGGAGGGTGTGACTGCATCACATGTGTCAGCTCATCTATACCAGTATGTCAGATATGTCCACATTTTCATGCCCCCCCCCCCCCTTTGCCAGGCTTGACTCTGCTTTCTTGCACTAAGCTGTTCTGAGCATACCTGTCACCGGCCAGATTGTTCCAGACTGTCCACGTTTATTTCCCATAAATCTGGTCTGTTGAACAGTTATTGTTTCCTGTGGTGAGTCACTGTGATCATGTGGGGATGTATGTCAGTATATGATGACATACATTACAGTTTCATAACTGACATCCTTCTGAACATGTATGCTGACACACACCCTTTTCCTGTAGCGACATTCTACATTTTATACCTGCAGGATGTACATTGTGTCCCTAGTGTTGGTCCATTGGCCTCCACCCCATTTTGCAGCATTTGTCCAGATCTCTTGCACTTAGGGGTGGGGAGGCATGGTGCTGGGTATAACTGCAGTACATGTTATGCACAGATATACAATATATATAAACATATATATATATATATATATATATATATATATATATATATATATATATATATATATATATATATATATATATATATATATATTGTGTGTGTGTGTGTGTGTGTGTGTGTGTGTGTGTGTATGCATATATATCTATATCTGTATATGTATGTATGCATATGTATGTATGTCTGTATATATGTATATATAGATATCTCTGTATATGTATATTTATTTATATATATATGTATATGTACCAAGATATATATTTATATATATGTATATATTATGTTAATATACATTTATCCTTGTATAGATATATTTATATATATATATATATATATATATATATTTTTTTTTTTTTTTAAATATATGATGATTGATATATCAGTATATTTAGATGGTTGGAGTAGTGGTCAGGGTTTGGGGCTTGCTTAGTGTGATGGAGCACCTCATGGGATTTCGTGTAATATGTGCTCAAATGAAAAAACATGTTTCCTCCATAAAACACTTAGAGCAATCTATACAAGAAGAGAAATGCCATACAAACCATGACTGTGACCTCTTATTTAAAGTCTGCTAGTAGAACTGGGATACCTGAATATTGTAGGAAAACCTGAATCAAAGATTTATGCAGCCGCTGTTCTGTTGGTGCTGCCAGAGCCAGAGTCATGCTGATTTTCTATGCACACACTTGTGGAGCAACAGAGAAAGAGAGAGTAGCGGATGGTGTGAATCTACATAACAGAGCAGGAAGAGGCCTGGAAGTGGAGAAGTGTGTTTGCTTTAAGAGAATGCTAGTTTGGTGGATTTAGCAGTTTTATGAACGATGGACTGGGAAGGGACTTTGCTGAATTCTAGCACTGGTCATAAGGACTCTTTTGTCCCCAGAGACTGTTTTTTCTCCAGTGACCCAAGCAGGCCAGTCTGATAGATTTTTCACAGCTGCCATCAGTTAGTGGACAGCAGTGATGCTAATCTATGGTGGAAGTGTACCCTTGGTGTGCTGCACTTCTTATATGCTGTACAAAAGCAACAAACAGGATTCGTGCCCGCACAAGTAAGAAATAAACCAAAGGGCAACAACATCTGTTTTATATGTTGTATAAGTTAGTTAGTTATTTAACTGTATCTGAATAGAATATCAATAGTATAAGAAACCCTACTACTGTATGCTTTTACTGTCTTATCTATTTTGGCATTGAAATATTTATTTTAATTATATTCTGCCTGACGTTGTTATTGTACAACTTAAAAGATTTTGTTTATACTGCATGTAATTAAAATTAAATCACACTCTCACTCCATCAAACCCAGAACACCCTCTATTCTAACCACAAAACTTCATATAACTCCTCTCCTTCTACAACCATCCACAGGCGTCTAACACAGAGAACTCGATTACCATGTTACCAACACCACTCTCCCACAACCATATCATCCCAATACTCTTGTCTTCTCTATCCATCTGCCTTTACTTTGTCTCCATCATTACCACTTATCACCACCCACTTAACACCATGTACTGTATCAAATCACCCACCCTACCATACACCACAAACAATCCCTCCATACCTGCAAACACACAACTAATTATCTATTACCCTTTAATCTTACAACTCACATCTCCTATCCATTATACCTCACAATCTAAAAAACACCTTAGCCTCGAATACCACTTCCTAACTATATTCTACCTTAAAACCATCACCAGCATTGCAGCTCAACTGCTACTAGGAGGTGATATTCACCCCAACCCTGGCCCAACAAACAACACCCATATCACACCAGACCCCAATCTCCCATTTAAACACAAATCCACTGATATACTCATACTAAACCTAAACATTTGCAGTATCATAAATAAAATAGAACAGTTACATGGAATCATCTCTGTATATAACCCAGATATTATAGTGAATACAGAAACATGGCTTAAACCCCACATTAAAGATAACTTCATAACTCCACCTGGTTTCAATATATTAAGAGTAGACAGACCTCACAGAAAAGGTGGTGGCATTGCCCTTCTTTACAAATCCAATTTAAAAGTTCAGCTACTTCAAAAAGAAACCCCAGATTTCAACACTGCCGAGACCCTATTCACCAAAATCCTACTAAATCAATACAATCAACTAAACCTACTCAGCATTTGTATACCACCAGGAGACAACATTAAGACACTGGAATCTATACTCCACTGGGCTTCCCATTCCCTGTCCCAAGAAACTGTACTCCTAGGTGATGTCAACATAGACTGGAACACCATACACTCACCCATAGCTACCAACCACATAAACCTATATAATTTTGTACACCTCATACACTCACACACAACAATTGACAAAACCACCAAATGTGAATCCACCTTAGACTGGATCCTGACTAACCAGCCCAATACTGACCACCTATATGGGATACTACCTGATTCCCTCAGTGACCATAACCCAACCTTTCTCCTTCAGCGCAAACTAAAATCGACCAACACCCCTGCCCTCTTACAAATCCGCTCCCACAAAAACTTCTCCCCAGTACAATTCTCAGAAGCCCTAAAATCCTGGGACTGGGCTCCTATAAAAACCCTTTTCCTTGATATTGCAGTAGAATACTTTAATGCCAAATTCCTAGGGATATTAAACCAACTAGCCCCACTGATAACAATAAGATTATGAAGTAACCGTCTTCCCTGGTTAAACAAAGCCACTGAAATCTTACTCAAGACTAGCGACAAAGCTTGGTTAACTTGGCAAAAATACAAAACTCCCGAAACTAGACAAAGCTTTGCTGAGCTCAGAAATAAAGCAAAAAACAGGTCAGGTTGGACAAGATGAACCACTATATTTCCATACAAAGGAAACATAACAACAACCCACAGAAATTCCGGGCTGCAGTGAACAACATCCTCCAGCCTGGAAAAGTCACCACACCACCCCCAGATATCAAAGGTATTGATTCACATATAGCCTCTAGTTTCAATAACTACTTTACCTCTTCAATATTGAACCTGGTAAGTGCAGTATCACCCACAACCCAACCTCAACCCTTAAACTACCAGACTAACTCCACCCCCTCCACACTCACCCCAGTACCAACATCTACCATTCAAAATCTCTTAGCTAAACTCAAACCTACCACCCTAGCTGCCAACAGTCTTCCAGCTAAATATCTACAAATTGCATCCAAGGCCATTGCCTACCCCATCTCCCTACTTATTAACAGATCTATCGCCCTGCATACTATTCCTTCATTATGGAAAACCTCATATATCATCCCCCTCCACAAGGGAGGTCCATCTACTGACCTCTCCAACTACCGTCCAAATGCAATCCTATCACCTCTCTCAAAAATTCTAGAAAAATGTATCCACCACCAACTCCTTACCCACCTAACGAACAACCTTCTAATTAAAACCCAACATGGATTCAGACCTTCCCATAGCAGCAACACTGCCCTAATTAACTTTTCATAGGTTCATAGGTTCATAGGTAGATGCTAGGCTATCTGCCCTAGGGCATTTATAAGCCTAGCCAGAGTGTATTTGGCTTCTGCCTCCCTATTAGATTAGCCTACTGTGCCTCTGTAAAGTAGGTCACAGAAGGTACCCTTTTAAGATTAGTTTACTGTGCCTCTGTCTAGCAGGGACACAGGAGAGACCCCAGGGGTGAATTTGTGATTTCCCATCCACACGTCCAAATTTCGCTTGAAGAGGGTCAGCGAGGGGCTATGTCTAACATGAATTGGGATTCTATTCCAGAGTGAGGGGAGCCTCTGGGAAATGAATCTGTCCCTCCAGCATGCCCTATTTATTTTTGTGCTGAGGTTTAGGTCCCTGGAGCGTATAGCTCTAAGAGACTTGGATTGTTTGAGGTGGAGCATGTCCATTAATTCTGGGTTTGACATGGCTTTGTACGTTAGGCATACATAGCCTCTGAGTAGGCGGTAAGCAACTGAGTAGAGCTGGAGTTTCTTTAGTCGAGCTGCATAGGACATCTGTTTGTAGCCCATGATCCTCTTGGTGAGGTACTTTTAAGGTCTCTCCAGTTGCTGCAGGTGTCTGGTAAGGTACATCCCAAAAAGGGGATTGTATTCAATTATGGGCCTGATGAGTGACGAAAAGAGGACCATACTTTCCAATACCATAAACTCGCACAGGAAGCAAGGAAAGCTGGTCTCTGCCACCTTCTTAGACCTATCCAAGATATTTGATACAGTTTCCCATAACAAACTCCTCACCTGTCTAGCAGAACTCAACCTTGATGACCCCACTCTACAATGGTTTAACAGTTACCTAAACGACCAGTCACGATCTCTCAAATGGGGCAACTCTCTATCCCCTCCACTCCCTGTCACATGTGGTGTCCCACAAGGTTCAATCCTTGGCCCCCTTCTCTTCAACATATTTACAAATAATCTCCACCTAGCTACCACTAAAGCCAACATTGTCCAGTATGCGGATGACACTACCCTAATCTGCTCAGCAACAAACATCCAATTACTTCAAAGTAAGCCAAAACATCCTTCACTGAGGTAGAGAACTGGCTAAACAACTACCAACTAATACTAAACCCCCCAAAAAAACATAGCTAATACTATTCCACCCAACCAAACCCTGCAACACCACCTTTACCATCATGTCTACCAATGGCAGCCTCACCACTCCAGCAACTGAGGCTAATCTCTTAGGCATCACTACTGATCACCAACGTAAATACAATAAGCACATATCCCAAACTATCTCTAAAGTCCATAAAAAACTAGGTTGCCTATATCGTTGCAAAATATTCCTAACCTTTGAGACTAGAACAACAATAGCCAGAACTCATCTCTTATCATTGCTACTTTACGCCTCTCCAGTTCTCACCAATATTAACAAAACCAACCTGAACAAACTCTCTACATGCTACAATAAAATATTTAGCCTCAGTCATGGCACAGATGTCTACATTCTCCAAGGTGAGAAGGGTTTGAAGGGTGCAGAGTTTTTTTTTTTATTTAGGCTCCTAGTATTGAGCAGTAACACCTTAAGGTTGCTTGGAAACATTTTTACTATATTGGTAGTTTTGTCTTTTTGGCATTGTTTATAAAGTTTCTAAGGAGTAGATAAAGATTTATCAGTATCAAAAAGTCTCAAAGGTGTTGCCCATCTTAACAAAGCAACATGGTCTCTTGACCATGTTCTCTCATGTTGACAGAAATTGGATTCCCTGGATTGACACCAGAAACTAAGCCAATTATTAAAATTAATCATTTTATGTTCATATTGTCTCATCATCCTTAGTGAAAGTAGAATGCCTTCAATGCAAAGCTCATACCTATCTGTGACATATATTCCAAACAATCCATTATGTCTCTTTTCACATAGTCCATTATAGTATATCTCAGGTCATTTACACCTATGTGGACTATGAAAGAATCATATTGGTATCTGCGGTACAGTAACTTGAGTGAGTACATGATATTGCAGATTCTGGCTCCCAACAGACTAACCCTTATATTCTCCTTGTCTAAACTAGTGAATGGGGCATTTGTGTGTCACACAATGGAGTCCCTAATGACAAGAGTATTAGGTGAAGTATATGCTTACCTTATGTGCTTTGCACATGAGGACCATTGGGTTTAGGCTTACGTGAGATGTTTGGTACTGCTTTTAGTGTGTGCTTTAGTGATTGCTGAGGAGCAGCACTGCCATAAGGTAGCTTTGGAGGTCTTTGAGATGTGTGAAGCTTTCTTTTAAGTGCATCAGCATAAGACAATCTGTGTGTGTGGTAAGCAATGTGTGCGAGGGATTTAATATGGGTATTCCTGAAAACCTTGTTTGTATGCAAGATTTTTGCTTCCAAGGAAGTTGTGTATTTATATCTTTTACATACCATATTATTTTCTTTAATGATAAACTGGCTGTCTGAGAATATGAGACAATTGCTAGATTGTCTTAGGATGCCCCCCCAAAAAAAATCAAGCTATCCACAGAGACAATTGGAAATTGCATATCCATGTCGTCTGGTCCTGTAACAGCATGAGCTATTTAGGATTAAGAATAGAGTTTTAACAGTGGGTTTGCTAGGGTACTTTCTGGGGTTAAGGACAACATGTCATACAGTGCTACAATATAGTAGTGCTATTCAATATGCAAACTATCCTCTGGGGATGAGGGTAAGATGTTTTATAATACTTGGAAACTGTAGTGCTATTTGATGCTCAAGTTTGCTATTCTAAGTTTGTTTCCACACAATGCCATACTGTTTAACAGGTTTTGGATCTAATCCTATTATAGGGGGATTTTCCTATCTAGGCATTTGCTACCATACAGGAAACTACTAAACTTGTCTGATATATAGAAAATAAAAAAGCTTGAAAATGGACTCTTATGCCCTCTGGCCAATAAATAACCACACTTTAAGCTTCCTGCAATGCTTCCCAACCCAGCGAAGCTAGATAAACTCATTCTGCCAAAAGATGTCTTAACCTGGAATTTGTTAATGTAAAAGCACAGGAAAAGCAACTCTCAAGTGCAGATTAAACAACAAACAACTACCAAAAATCTAAGTTCCCTGGTTAATTCACCCTTCTACAAGGAGAATTTCAAGATCACGGAATGGGAAAAGCCACAAAATTAAATAAATGATTTAAAATGCTCAAAAACAGTAGTGATCATTGTATAAAGGGAGTACAAGTGAAGTAAATCAAAAAAATATTCTTATCTTAGCATGGATAGCTCTGGATGCAGTTGAAACAATGGAAAAGCATTTCTGAGTTCTATGTAAGTGTACATAAAACCTTGCAAACTCAATTGATTTATAGTTATGGCTTGATTAAAGGTACCAAATTTATGGCTAGAAGGTGTTAGCTAGCAAATTCAGTCAGCCAGTGTTCAAATGAATGTGTAAATTATGTATGTATAAATCCTGTGACACTACAGTGTGGATGTGCTCACTGTACTAAGGACAGATATGAACGAAGTGTGATTTGTTTGGTATGTAAATCAAAATTTCCTGAGTTTTAAATGGCATCAGGTTAAAATGTTATGGTTATGTTTTTGAAAAGAACTAAAACTGCAGTGCTAATGCTGCTGCATCTGTCACTACAATGGCTGCAATGCATGTCTTGGACAGGCCATATTGTCCCTGGTCACATGTCTGCCTATCAAACTGCAAACAGCCACATATGGCCAGACTGGTAAGTGTACACACATATCAGGGATATTACCAGGTATCCCACCCCTAGGACACTAGATACAATAATAGTACCAAGCAGTATCACTCTGCAGGCCACACATGCTGTTTAACACAAGGCCACTTTGTGTACTCCACAAGTACTGTGCCTGCATCAACATATACAGCAGACATAACCCGTGGCACATGCAATAAGTACTGTGAGCTGTAATGTATAATCCTAGATAGGCAGAGGTTCTAATCTCACATAATCCAACCCTGTGTGTGTATCATTATATTCCCCACAGCACTATGGACATATCCACATGGGCTATCTCCATGCAGTGGCATGCATTTTATGGCCCTGTGACTGGCTACTGGCCTCTAAATTCCCTCATCTACAAGCCTGCTGATGTCATCCATCTTAAGAGCACTGGCTGACACTGATACCAGATAAACTACATGACACAAGTGATAAGTACTGAAAGCTATAGTAACTAGATAGGTAGGGATTTGTGTGTGTATGTGTGTGTATGTGTGTGTGTGTGTGTGTGTGTGTGTGTGTGTGTGTGTGTGTGTGTGTGCGTGTGTGTGTATATCCCCTTGCAGCAGTAGAAACATGCCCATCTGGCCTATCTCTTTGCAGTGGTTATGCATTTTATGGCCCTGTGAGTAGCCGCCAGCCCTAAATTGCCCTCATCTACATATGCATAACTGATATCTGCCACCATCTAGATTTGTATGTGTGGAATACCCAGGTGACACATATCAAGGGTAGCAGACCTTGTCACAGGGTATGAAAGAATAATGACACTGACTGTCCCCATTGTCCCTGACACACTGGTCTACACATATGCACCTAGGGAGCCATGCATGTGTACTGGCATACCTTACTGACATCATATTTCTGCTGTGTTGCCTTGCCATCCTGTGCCACTGTATTGCTGCCATGTGTTCATAGTTGAATCATTCAGACTTCTGGGACAAAAACATAGACAAGTCCATGACACACCTGTAATTTTGCAACACTACTGCCATTGTGCCATCAGGCAACAAAGATATGCAACATTTTATGTGTAGTCCTGATACATGCCAGCATACAGTACCTGTCATGGCCCACAGCAACTGCCATGGCATAACACTATTGCACTACACAAACACATGTAAAGTAATATACTCACCCTGCACATCAGACACATATTTGTAGGTCCCGGCATCGATGGCACGGATGGCAGGGATGTGGCACAGGTATCATCACATGCACAGGCTGTGGTTTGGGGGTGCCAGAGACCTAAGCTGTGGCAAACAGTTGTCAGTATGTATGTGAGTCAGGAAGGAGTGCTGGTTAAATGGGCCATGGAGAGGTGCCGTGTGTGTGTGTGTCTGTTGGTGACCTGCGTGTACATGTAACAGTGGTGTTGGGAGTGTGTGCTTGTACACAGTCAAGCCCAGTCCTAACCCTACACGTGTATGGTGGACGGCTGTGGACCATACATGGTACAGTGGAGAGTTCACCATCTCCAGCCATGAACACAGGAACTGGCTTTACCAGGAGCAGCACAGGCATCACCATGCCCAAGGTTAGATGTGGTGCTAGTACCTGATGGTGACTGCTGTCTGCTGTGCCTGTGTCCCCATGGGACTGCCCAGGACCACTTTTCCATGGCCAGCCACTTCATGGTGTAGACAGCACCTTTCTTTCCCTAGAGCTGGAGGTACTGCCACTACAGAAGCTTGAGTGTGCATGGCCATGTGGACTCGCAGCAGATGGTGTTGCTGGCCTACATCCACATGTCCGACACCCAATTCCAACCAGATATTTCAGCACAGACAATGTGCAGTCAAAGACAGACACTGTCTCAGGCCACTGTCTGTCCACTACATCAGTGAAATGATCCAGGGCATCACCAATGTGGTGGAGGCAGTCATGGATGTCAGACTGTGCTGCATCCATAACACTAAGCGTCTATCTGGTGTTGAGTTCAGAACATATCTGTGCCTCCATGACAGCCTGAAACATGTGGTGAGTGACCTGTGATGTGACACCTGTGACAGGAGGTGGATGGGCAGCATTCCTCCTTCGAGCACCCTTGTCAATCTGCCTATGTGGGTCCTCACCAGCTCTCTGGCTATGGCCAGTGTCTACACTCACTAACGCCATAGTTCTCACACTGTCTTGTGCTATGTCATCACCCTCTGACTGTTCAATATCTGTGTCCTCTGGTGACTGGGTATGGTGGGCATACTGACTGTGTGCAATGACAATGAGGGCAGAAGAGGGATGTCAACTTCTGGGACAGATTCAGTCCCCAACAACCCCACCAGTTCCTCACTATGGCCACCATCATTTTCAGAGTCCGATGTGACACTGGCATCAGGTTGTGATGGGGACAGACTCCAACCCCCCTGTTCACCTATGAGAAGCAAGACAAAAGCCGTACATTACCAGCTGACTATTATATATGATAATTGTTAAGAAAATGTATAACTGCAATGTGCAAGCTTAGATGCATTTAGGGTTAAAAAGAAATTAATATGTTTATTCTGCTTATTCTGTGTGAAATATGTGCAGCTGCAGGAAACCTTGATAAGAGAACAATTGATGCCTGAAAGTCTACCATAGTCAGCAGAATGTGTATTGAGGCCAGGGTTGTATCTTGACCCTAGGCAAATGTATCATATCAAGAACTGAACAGCTGAAGAAGTGTAAGAAACAAAGGAGGGCTGAAATTAGCCCAAGGCCAAGTTGTTTTTCTCAAACATGTTTTTGCAAGACAGTAATTTTCTGACCATGTCAGCAGTAAATCTAACAATATTTTCTTGTGTACATGCAGAGAACTGTATAAGAATAGCATGCTGAACTATGGAAAATCAGACAAACCTTGTACTTACATGCTTTGTCTCCTTGCTGCAAGTAATAAAGGGTGCCTTACTTGAACCTTACGTGCATTGATCTTTGTGTTTTCCTTTACAGATTGGTCCCTTGAGCCGGATACCGTCACTTCACCTCGGATCAGATGGCCAGGTGGCTGAAACCATACGGGGAAGAAACCAAATCGGTTATTCTTATGTGAAAAGTCCTCCGACTGAATTGTCGTCAAAAGAGGCCAGCCACTTTCTGATCTACGACTGAAGGACGGGTTTTCCGCGAATCAGCGATCAATCATGTGGGCTCAGGTAAGGTGAATCTACTTTTTCTGTTTCAAGATCAGGGACTGGATATGTATTGTTTCTGTCAGATTGTGTTTTCTTACAGTCAGGGATAGAAAAGGTACAATCTTGTCATAGATCAGATGAAACAGATCAGTAGGCTTTAGACAGTCATTCTGAAGAGACTTTAACAAAATCCGTGGTACATGTAAAAATCTGAAGGCATCAGGTAATATTTTTCTGAACAGTCTACGTAGCAAACAAAATAGGGAAAAATGGGTAATAATTGTGCAAAGACACCCGGAAATCCACTGTTAACGGAAGATGCAAAATATATGCAGTTACAGCGCGCAGACAATATTAAATATTTTTCAAAATGGGTTATTAAGTATGAATTTGATGGAAAATTAGAAAAATCCTCACTTATCAAACTTATCAAACAACTTAAAACTGATTCTAAGGGTCAAGTTATAAAACGACAGTTAGGAATTCCCCAGGCACACAGGTGGCTGGAGGAAGCAAACCGCAGAGACCAAAAGAACAAAGACTCAAAGACAATGTTTTTAGATAAGGAAGACAATAACTTGGTAGTGGAATTGGCGCCTCTGCCTCCCCCTTCTCTACCAGAGTACGGAGCAAGCGGACAGATTGACCCACCCCCGTTATATCCTATGCTCACTAGAGAAAGAGACTTCATAAAATTGAAACTAGCTAAAGTTAGAGATCCCATTGAAACTAGGTCCCGAACGAAGGGAAATAATCAAGAAGAAGGCTCTGAATTATGGCATGTAGTTAAGGATACACAACCTGTAGAAGAAGAAATATGCCCACTTATAGAAGTTCCGAACCCTCAGGCAGGACGAAGATCAGACTCCAACTATCTTAGTGTATAGACCGTGGCCTCCGGAAGATATCCGGAAAGCTACAGAAGGGATTCCCCATCCGAAAATGAATTTCAGAAAATTTTCGGAAGCTTTACAAGGAATGAGGCTAAGTTATAACTTAAATAGGGAAGACATAGAAAAAGTAGTTCGACAGATTGTAGGACCAGATTGGTACATGATTTGTGGCAACTGGAATCCTCGTGACGCTGCACAAAACCTCTTCCGCACAGCAGCACAGAATTAGACACTAGAGTGAAGGGACTTACAGACCATATCTCTGAAAAATGGAAACCTAGGGCAGACTGGACTTGCATTAATCAATGTGTCCAGCAGGAGGGTGAATCAGTTGACCAATATTTTGCTAGACTGTTAGAATGTTTTAACAACCACTGTGGAATGCAGGTTCCTGAAGATCAAAAACAAGATTCCCCATATGAACAGCAGCTGAAAAATGCATTTCTAAAAGGTAGTAGTACACCTATAAGCAGTTTCATTACAAAACACATGGTCGACCATCAAACGAGTAGATTACATTCACTACTCGAATATGCTAGACATGCTGAAAGGCATTTTAATAGCAAAAAGAAGAAGAAGGCTCAGGTATTTTTCGTAGAAGACAGAGCAGAAGTTTATGTAGTACACCCCGGGAAAAAGGGCAGGAAAAATACACAGGGAGGTAGGCAGTCTGATCAGCGATCAGAAGACTTTGAAGGACGCAAGAAAAGGGGAGAATGTTTTAAATGAGGTAAAAAGGGACATTTAACAAGGGATTGCAGGAAAAATAAGGAAGCAACAATGGAAGATAAAGAAGGTGAGGACTGACTATATGATAGTCAGGAATCACAAGAAGAGACCAGTAGAGAAAGGACAAAGGAGGATGTGAAAAGGGAAGTAGAGGAAGTACAGGAAATCAATGACAGTGCAGAAGAAGATGAAGTACTAGATTTAGCTTTATTGAGCTTGGAGCTCTATTTAGCAGATACAAAACCGGAGGTTACACTTTTAGTGGAAGGCAGTGACGTTAAATTTTTGTGTGATTCAGGGGCATCACGAACACTGATACACCCCTCCAAATTACCAGACAATTCAGAGTCACCTGATTACATATTGGTCAAAGCAGAGAATGGGCAGCTATACCGGGAGCCCCTCTCCCACAATATCACCATAACAGATCCTGTTTCAGGATTAACACAAATAAGTAAGATTATAGTTTCTGTGAAATGCCCAGTAAATCTCTTGGGCAGGGATCTTATGCATTTTTTTGGCATAGCGGTGGTTCCAACTATGCAGGGCATGGAAGCGCAGTGACGAACCGACATCTTTATGGTTCAATCGGGGGGGGGTGAAACGTTTTATTGATACAGTCAGGACCTGGTTACGACTGGTCCAGGGACTGTGACCAAAGAACTGATGAACGTAGCCATCAGTAAGTTTGCCTCCCTGGACATTGATAAACAGCACCTGCTGCATTGCACCCTGTATTTTTGTAACACACCAGGGCCTGATAATGAGCATGAAAAATAATTATTTAAGCATCGTACAAACAGATTGGTACTAAGAAACTTATACTGGGATGCAGAAGGGAATAGTGTAGCCAGCTGTTCGCTGCCCCAGGAGTTTTTGACACTTTATAAATCCAATCGACTACCACATGTAAGCTTGACCAGGAATAAAAACATACGGTGGGCAGACGTAGGGGAGAGAGTTACAAGATGGGAAAAACAAACAGAACTGGAGTTGTCAGGACAGGGAATACAAGTGCAAAAATTGAACTGGGTGAGTCATGCTAACCCAGCTGTACATCTGCAGTCTCGTGGAGACAGCTGATGGATACTCCTGTTGACGGAAGAAGAAAATGCCTTATGAGATATACCAGAGACCCTCTGGTCAGCAGGAAAATCAGATGTAGGACTTATCCGTACTGCAGGTCCAGTTAGTATTACACCAAAACCAGCATTTAGACCACAAAAAAGACAGTATCCCTTAAGAAAGGATGCAGAGGCAGGAATAAAACCTATCATAGCAGCATTACTTAAGGGAGGGGTGCTAGTAGAATCCCCTGATTTCCCATGTAATACACCTTTATTTCCAGTTAAAATGCCAATGGAGAATGGCGTATGGTTCAGGATTTGCAAGCTGTAAATGACGCAGTAATACCAAGGGCACCTATAGTGCCGGATCCACACACCTTGTAGAACGACTTAAAACCTCAACAAGAATATTTCTCTATGGTAGACATTAGTAATGCATTATTTTCAATACCAATACACCCAGGCAGCCAGTATTGGTTTGCATTCACATTTCAGGGGAAAAGATACGCATATATGCGATTACCACAGGGATATTGTGAGAGCCCTACTATATTTTCACGAGAAATGTCAAGTAACCTGGCAGGATTTAACCCACCAAAGGGTAGTCCAGTCTTACTTTATGTCGATGACATTCTATTAGCAGCCCCCACCCTGCAGGATTGCAGGGAAGATACAGTAGCACTTCTACAATTTCTAGCTGCTGAGGGACACAAAGTGAATAAGAGCAAACTGCAACTTTGGAAAAAACAGGTAAAGTACTTGGGATATGTAATATCCAAGGGAGGTAGAACTTTAGATGAGGACAGAAAAGTGGCAATTTTGCAGGCACCGAAGCCCACCACCAAGAAGGAAATGATGTTCTTCTTGGGAACAACTAATTTTTGTCTGAGCTGGATTTCAAACTATGCCTTGGAATCTGCACCTTTAACTAACCTTATTTACAAGACACCTATGGCACCGTGCAGGACTTGTTAAAATAGACAACGGAGGCAGAATCTGCTTTCTGTAAACTGAAACAGTTAATAGCCTCCTCTCGAGTTTTGGGTTTGCCTAATTACCATAAGCATTTTTTCCAGACTGTAGATTGCAAGCAGGGTTATATGACATCAGTACTAACACAACAACATGGGGATAAGCAACGTCCCATAGCTTACTATTCATCACAATTAGACCCAGTGGCACGATCTTTGCCACACTATGTGCAGGCAGTAGTTGCAGCAGCAATGGCAGTGCAGGCTTCGGCTTTAGTAGTCTTGTTTCACCCACTCACTCTAAGGGTACCTCATGCAGTCGCGATTATTTTATTACAAGAAAAAGTAGCATATCTCTCTCCTGCTAGGCATCTCTCCTTCATGACCATATTGTTGAGCCAACCTCATATGATAATTGAATGATGTATGACCTTAAACCCTTCTACCAACTCCTGCAGATGGCACACCACATCGCTGCCTGCAAATAATCGAGCAGAAGACATTACCTAGGAAAGACCTCACAGATGTCCCCTTGGATAATGCCGAGGTGACATACTACGTGGATGGCTCGTGCAAAAGGGGCCCTGCAGGACAGAACCTAGTAGGATATGCAGTAGTCTCTGATACTGAAGTTATAGAAGCAAAATCTTTACCGCATCCGTTATCTGCGCAGGCAGCAGAATTGATTGCTCTGACACAAGCATGTACCTTAGCAAAGGATAAATGTGTAAACATCTTTACTGATAGCCAATATGCTTTTTCCACTGTACATGTGTTTGCACAACAGTGGAAAAACCGAGGAATGATAACATCTACTGGCAAATCTATAAATCATGCGCAGCTTATTTTAGATCTTTTAGAATCTATTCAATTGCCTCGAAGGGTAGCTATTTGCAAATGTACAGCTCATATTAAACAACAGGACATAATTTCAAAAGATAATGCGAGAGCTGATGCAGCTGCAAAACAGGCAGCTACAGAGATATTCCTTCTAGATAAGGAATTACAACCCTCTGAAACCTTGAATTTAGATATGTTAAAAACAATGCAGACACTCACTATGCAAGCAGAAAAACAGCGATGGATAAAATGAGGAGCAATCCTTGAAAAAGGACTGTACATCTCTAAGGAGGGAAAACCAATACTACCCTCTAACTTGTTCCACTATGCGGCATTGTTGAGCCATGGGCAGTGCCATGTCTCAATAGGGCAGATGATACAGCTGGTGAACCAGGTGTTCACAATGTATGGATTTACAAACTATTCTAAAAAATTTTTTAATGTGTCAGATCTGTAACAAACACCATGCACAGGGGGCGATAAAGCCTAAGCAAGGGAGTTTTCCCACACCACCATATCTGTTTCACACTATCTGTATGGATTTTATAGAACTAAACAAATGTGAAAACAAGAAGTACTGCCTTGTCATTATAGATATGTTCTCCAGGTGGGTGGAAGCTTTTCCAACCAAAAATCCAGATGCAGCTACAGTAGCAAAGGTACTTGTTAAGGACATTATTCCTAGGTTCGGTATTCCGTAAAGAATCTATAGCGACAATGGTATGCATTTTGTAAATCAAACCATACAGCAGCTGAGTAAGTTTTTTGGTATTTCTCTTAAAAATCATTGTGCATATCATCTGCAGTCTGCAGGGCTGGTTGAAAGGCATAATGGCATACTAAAAAGCAAACTAAGGAAATTGATAGCTGAAACAGGAAAAACCTGGCTGTACTGTTTACCTTTGGCATTGTTGAGCATGAGAACTGTCCCTACAGCAAAAGGACTGACTCCTTTTGAAAAGCTGTATGGAAGGGCTTATTACACACCCCAGTGGAAACCTCTCATGTCATTAGACCAGGAAGCTGATTTTACACTAGCTGAATATATGAAAAAGTTGTTGAGTTCTAAACATCTGTTGCAGTTTAATTCTGTTTCAGGTCAGAAGCTAACCGAAACATCGGAAGTGACAGTGACGCCAGGAGACTGGGTGTGGATTAAAATCGTGAAGCAAAAGAACTGGGCATCGCCAAAGTGGGAGGGTCCCTACCAGATGCTTCTTTCAACACCTACTGCAGTCAAGATAGCAGAACGGGCTTCGTGGATACACCTGATGCACTGCAAGTTGATGAGAAACTTCGAATTGGACAAAGACCTTACCTCTCCATCGGGACCCTAAGCACAAAAGTCTGGCTACAAAGGGGGGTCAAATCAATAGGAACTGATCCGTCTCAAACCCAGTGAAGCAATCATTGGTGCTAAGGTCCTGTAGGGCAGAGAGTAAGATCACGTGTCCAGGTAAAATGACTGAATCAAGAAAATATCTTTTTGGAAGAACCGGAGAAGACAGAGACAATACGGAACAATCATTTCCACATAAATACTGCATGACCATCCTACTGATCATCATGGTAATGATAATCTTTTTGTTATGGCCATTTCTCTTCTCTGTTATGCAAGTAGAATTTAGTAAGCGTGAGTGGCACCCGAACTTCAATACTTACCAGGCAATCAAATATGTGTATGCTGAAACCTTCAATGTTTTGAATTGCTGGATCTGCATAGCTCTACCAACAGCATATGGGTTATTACTGCTAACTTCAGTTCCCCTAGGGGCTAATAAGACCTGGGAAAACCTAATTCATGACACATCGAATGTCACATCAGAAGATAAAGTAGCATTACACTTGTCTATTTGTCAAAAGGGAACTGTGTGTTTTCATAAGAATGATACAGTCAGGGTAGGATGGAGCCATTGCAATGTAACAGTTCCTTATAGATGCTACACTAAACCTGATAACACCGGATCTTATTGCAATACAAACTATGATTCATTTTTTGAATTGATGCATAGAACAACTGAGGAAGTAAAACATGATTCTATTCTCTACAAACAACTGTCCATAATTGACAGAAAAATGTTTCATGCAGGACAAGGGTATGTTTATAGTAAAGTTACCACTAAAGTAGAAGATTGTTACTTTATATGTGGAAGAAAAGCATATAAATGGTTACCTGAAAACTGGTCTGGTAGTTGTTTTTGGGGTACCTGGTTCCGGCCATACGACACACAGCAGTCTTACCTCAAGGGAAAATTCAGAATGTCCGAGAAATCAAGACACCTGCTAATCCAGTGGGACAAATCGATGCACCCTGGAAATACCATCATGACTTAGGCCCTGGGAATAACAAAGGACTGTTGCACATGGATCTGGGTGATGACATCATATCATGGGCAGGCATAATACCAGCATATGGAGCAACAAAATCAATCTGGGAGCTGAGAAAACTATCTAAACTTCTTTAAATAATGAGTAATGCAACCTTTTCTGCCCTAGAATTGGTAACCGATGAACTAACTGCCATGAGAACAATGGTACTTCAAAATCGCATGACTCTTGACTTCACCCTAGCGGCGAAAGGAGGTATGTGCACTTTAATCCAGGAGGAGTGCTGTTCATATATTCCTGACAACAAACACGAGATAGACAACCATCTTGAAGTAATTCAGCAGGTGTTGGCCATGACTAAACCAGGACCAAATCCATTGACAGACTTTTTCCAGAAATGGTTCGGGAGTTGGGGCAGCATCCTGATGAACATTTTGATTGCCATCTGTGTAGGAATAGCCTTACTGATGGTGTGTGGATGCTGCTGCATCCCCTGTATGAAAGGACTAGTTAAGAATATCATAGACG
This sequence comes from Protopterus annectens, assembly GCF_019279795.1. NCBI lineage: Eukaryota > Metazoa > Chordata > Ceratodontiformes > Protopteridae > Protopterus > Protopterus annectens. The sequence goes on along the minus strand of NC_056725.1, from coordinate 181,600,783 downwards.
CTTCAGTTTCAGAAATGTTATATCAGGATGCTGAATTCGAGGAATTACTCAAAACTGAAAAAAATGCTTTCACGGGCTTAAACTGAATAACTCTCTAACTGCAAATCCTAAATAGGAAATGGATATGAGAAGAAAAACTGTTTATGCTTGTTTTGAAGGTAGAATAAAGTATTAAAAGGGGGGGGGGATGTTAAGAAAATGTATAACTGCAATATGCAAGCTTAGATGCATTTAGGGTTAAAAAGAAATTAATACGTTTATTCTGCTTATTCTGTGTGAAATATGTGCAGCTGCAGGAAACCTTGATAAGAGAACAATTGATGCCTGAAAGTCTATCATAGTCAGCAGAATGTGTATTGAGGCCAGGGTTGTATCTTGACCCTAGGCAAATGTATCATATCAAGAATTGAACAGCTGAAGAAGTGTAAGAAACAAAGGAGGGCTGAAATTAGCCCAAGGCCAGGTTGTTTTTCTCAAACATGTTTTTGCAAGACAGCAATTTTCTGTCCATGTCAGCAGTAAATCTAACAATATCTTCTTTTCTGACCATGTCAGCAGTAAATCTAACAATATTTTCTTGTGTACATGCAGAGAACTGTATATGAATAGCATGCTGAACTATAGAAAATCAGACAAACCTTGTACTTACATGCTTTGTCTCCTTGCTGCAAGTAATAAAGGGTGCCTTACTTGAACCTTACGTGCATTGGTCTTTGTGTTTTCCTTTACAATAATCCACATAGACTCATACAGATGAGGATCCACAACTGCATTACATGTTCCACATCTTCTCATTTCTGATCCCATGCACAACATACAAATTCACAACAACTTACACAGACAAGTCAGGCCCTTTATAACATGTATGTCACCTACATCCGGTTAACATTGCCAGTACAATACACCTGTGAGGTATGCAATATGACAGTGTATGTGATAAAACTATATATAAAACCTAGTACACCTATCCTGTGAATGATATGTCAGTTGTAGTATCACTGCCTCAGGTATGTACCATCTCCCTATTGTGTTTAAATGGGTGTCTTGGAGAACTGTCACATGTATAGCAGGCTGAGTCATTGCCCATAACTATAAGTGCAAACATGCTAATGTTTGTACAAATACACACCTGTCATTCCCTAGGCTGTGTACTGTAGTTAACTGGTCCAGAATGGAACATACAACTATTCTACTCTGGCTAAGCACAACAGTTGTGCATAAGGCAAAATGGCAGCCGTTAACTTTCATAGGGTATATATGATCTGTAAAACACCAGTATCACACTTACCAGTTACAGTACCATGGACTCTGGCTACACCTGACAGACCTAAGAAAAAGTGAGGGAACGATATTGTCAGCAACACCAAATGTTGCAGTGTTAAAAAGGTAATATGTGCATATATCCACATCTATAGCAGCAAATCTGATACTGACTGTACTACTGACATTCTGAGTATGTGTGCACAACTGTGCATAAAAGCCACCCCCCAATGCAGATAGACCTGACACCCATGTACTGGTATGTAGAGCCTGCCACAATGACTGATACAGTATTATACTGGTGAACACAGTAAGCTTACCTGGATGCTCCTCTGATATCGATGCTGTAGATGTATGGCGTGATGGATGCCTGGGAGCTGTTGGTTGATCCTAGGTTCACCAGGAATTCCTCTGTGGTCAAGAGTGGTTGTTCTGTTGCAGGCCTTCCACTGGTGGCAGCATGATCCCTGGCAACAGCAGCTGCCCTTTGACATGCAGTTTTGACCACATCTGTGGGCCGGTGTTGGACCCGCTCGTAGATCATGTCCTGTTGGCCAGTCTGATTAACAGCCCTCAAAAAGTCACCCCACAATGCTGCCCACTGTTCATAATTGTGGCGACCCCTGGAAAGCAGTATGTGATGGTGGAGTCTGAGGGCATCCAGTATAGCATCATTCTCCACTGATGAAAATGGTGGATGCCTCCATTGGTATATCATTCCTGCAAGACAACAAGATGGGAACACATTACAGGACCAGATAAGCGGATGTTCACTATGTACAGACCCTACACACCCATAATGGCCTGCATCATCCACTGGTCCCTCACACATCATACCCCACAGTCTGGCAACACACAAGTGTGGCTATCACCAAGATAGTAGAAATATTGGGTAATGTCCCTGTGAGGCATGACAGATTCTGCTGTATGTCTCTATGCCCATCACTGCGGTCTACTGTGGTGTGTCCCCTACAAGCAAATCCCTACTAACATGTCATACAGCCACTGTTGAACAAATAGAAGTGTGCTATTTCAACAACTATATGGGGACAGTCCAGCAGCAGCAGTGTGCCACAATGACAGAAAGCAATGCAAACCCGCTGTACTATATGTTTCCTGTAGGCATCATACCTCTTAACTATACAGATGTTTGCAGAATGTCAACATGTTTGCCTTATAGCTGTGGTACTTTTTGTAAAAACTTGTGGAAGTCTGATAAATGGTTGTCCAATTATTGATGGTTGCTGTCAAAAGATTAAAACAGAATCTATCACACGTCAGACCCCACAGAAAACACTTATGCTACAGTAATATCTGTTAGTCTGTTTACATTCTTACTCTGTATGGCCAATATGTATATTCTGTTGCTGAGTTTGGGCCTTTGATCCCCCATTAATTATGGCTTTGTCCTGATTTCTTACTGTAGGAAGTTGTGAGGCATGTTAGGCATAGCTCTCAACCAAACAGGGTCAAATGTCCACGAAATGGGGACTTAGCCAGAGTACATCAGGGACATTCAGGGACACTTTTGCAATGTTAGAAATATTTATCTGTGACATGGAAAGACTGACAGGAGGTGAATTACAGTACATCGTTTGATGCTACAGGAGTGTATACCCTTACTTAGTGCCACTATGTCTTACGTGTAATCCACTGTCTTTACTACAACAGTCAATCATTGTAGGTGGGATTGACAGAGATAGAGTAGAGATGTGATTCAAAGCAGGGACAGTTAAGATGCATGCCTGTAGGTGCTGGACAGCAGAGTGTCACTGACATGTGAATATCATAGATCTAATGCAAGACTACTGTTGTAATCCCTATTCCCCGTACCTCCATCCTTCCATCTGCATCCTGTTTTATGGGGAAATCTAGTACATACTTGGTAGAGTGATGCATTCCTTTTTTTGAAGCATTCCTCTGTAAATGCTTTGCACATATGCTGTCTGTGTGAGTAAAACCACATACAGACCTGTTGCCCATAAGCAGTTGCTTGCCTTTTGTAGGTAATGTTCATTAACAGGTAATTGCCTCTGCACCAGTCTGTGGCTTAGAATTGCTAATTGCACCCAAAACAACTGAACTGCACTATCATTAGCCAATGACATGGCACCACAGTGCAATATATAAGGCCTTCATGTAGGCCTTGGCCCCTTTCTTAGTTTTTGAGATGGACATTACTGAGGTGTAGACACTACAGCATCACATAGGGTAGGTACAAATACTGTCCACTGTAGAGATGTATGAAGTATGTCCACAGTTTTGTCTAATATGTTTAGTCAGCATCCCATGACATTGAGGACATCTGGAAGTTCACTGGCAAACATTGTGGGTTGAGGTCAGTAAGGGGAGAGAGACATGTGTCAGACTTCATACCCATAAGAATATCTATGCTAATGCAGTAGCTGCTATTCTATCAACTTACTATCTTTGTAGGCGCAAACTGTTAAACATCTCATGTCCCTATCTCTGGACCTTTGCCCTCCCCCCCCCCCAGTACATATGTCTGTGTCCGGATCTCTTGCTCTAGGGGGTTGGGAGGTATGGTAGGTCTGTAGCAGCTACCTTTACATACAGCTTTCTATGATAGAGGCTGCAGCTACTGCTGTGGCCTACAACACATAGGGAGGTTTGGTAACATTTTGCTGGACATCAAGCAATACATGTAACTGTGGCAGCTGTGTCAGGGCTGTCATTACTGCAGAGCCCAGTGTAAGGCTATTCTATACAGTCCAATTGCTGCATGTGTTTAAGGTACATCTGTTATGCAACATTGTGAATAGCAGAGTGGTAGGCAAATTATAGTTAGGTGATATGGATTTGTGCATTGTGTGTTTGCCTGCAGGCCTTTATCTTGCAAAACTAGGTGGCAGTTAATTAAGTAGCAGTAAAACTGTAGAGATTCAGACTGCAAGACACAGTCATTACTTATAATGTAACTGAAGTGCTTTACCAGAAAGGCTCATCCAGACTCTGCTACACTTTGCTGTGAAGGAAAGGTTAGTTTGCTTTTATTTTTTGTATTTTGTATATTTTAAATACTGTAGTTTCTTTTCTTTACCTTGTGTTTTACTTGCATTCCACTTTAACAGCGTATTAAAACTTCAAAAGAGACCACAGCTCTCTCTCTCTTCTGAGTCAGGCAGAATTTTTTTCCTGCCCTCCCACCGAGTTACAGTTGTCTTGTTAAATACCACTGTCTTTCTAGTTGCCTGCCTCTTATGTTAATCTGACCATATATCTCATTTCCTCTCTACTTTCACTGGCTTGTGTGAGGAATCACAAAAATCAAAAACCCCTCCCCTTCAACTATTTACATTTATTGGCCATCCTACTGTATTCCATAGTACCAGAATACAAAAGTGACCACCCCTTTCAACCCATCTTGCTGTTTTAAAAATAGTAATTCTCCACTAAACCTTAACATTTTAAACAGGTAAAACTTAAGTTACCTACTTTCACATCTAACTTCTCTAGTGCACACTGCAGTGTGCATATTTTTCATCTTACCTTTAAGCATCTCTGTGACTAGAACTTTCTCTAATACCTGCTGGAAAGCACTAGGAAGCCTTAAACTGATACAAGCACTCAACTCTCCTTGTTAATAATGAGAAATTAATAGTAGGCACTAAACAGCCTATAATTGCAAAGTACCTTGCTAAGGTAAGGGAAAACAGCTCCTGTACTTTACAAAAAAAAAAAAAAAAAAAAAAAAAAAGCACCAAACCAGGCATGTCCAAGGGTCATCTTCCGGTGATTTCTCCTGTCCACCTGGTGAATCTGGGCATACTGGGGCAATGCAGCAATTGCCTCATGTACACAGACAACTCTCTCCTCCTACCACCCAACACTACAACCTGTGAGAGATGCACTTACAAAGCCAAAATGGAAGCAAAGCTCTCTCCACCCAAGATTGTGCTAGACAGTCAAGAGGAGAAGGTTAACACCCACACTACACCTCAAGCAACACATGGCCCTTCTAAACCCACACTACCAACACCCACATATAGCAACACTAAATCCACATATGCAGAGGCCCTTAACTGTAACCTGCCCAAGCAACAAGGACCTCTGAAGCTGAAATGCAAACAAACACCAATCACAACCAAAGTGTCACATATTTCACAACACCAGTGTGCCACCCAGCAACAGCCCCTAAGGCAAGACAATGTACCTAACACTTTAGTCATAGGTGACTCTATAGTCCAGCACACTGATGTCCCTCTCACCAGGTTGAACAAGGAGAAAATTACAGTCAGCTACCTGTCGGGTGCCAAGATCTGCCACATAACGCATGCACTCAAGTCACTCCACAACAAGTACAAATATGACTCTGTCATTGTCCATGTTGGAGTGAATGACTTGAGACGAACCTCCCTGGACTACATGAAAAGAGACATGGAAGAGCTCTTGGATCATGTGGCCCAGGCAGGTATGACCCTAGCCCTGAGTAGCATCCTGCCTTCACCCAGAATGATACCACAATATAAGGACAAAATGATTGACTTCAACAATTGGCTAAGCTTCTGGTGTCATTCAAAGGGGATCCAGTATTTGTCTGCTTGGGACGACATGATTGACAGACCACGATGCTTTGCCAGAGATGGTCTGCACCTGTCGCCCCTGGGATTCAGGTTACTGGCTAAGGTTCTTGCCACCCCTATAGTGCCTTTTTTAGGCAAAGTTCAAAGGACAAAACCACCACTGTAACAGGTACAAGCATGCAAAATCTGAAGGTAATGCTACTCAATGCTAGAAGTCTAAACCTCAAAATGCACTCTCTCGAGGCACTCCTAAAAATGGAGAACATCGATATCTGTGCAGTAACTGAGACCTGGTTCAAGGCTCCAGAGAGCACCCCTGCAATACTGGTTTACAACTCTTACCACACTTTTCGGCCACTAAAGCAGGAATGAAACACTAAAGGTGGAGGAGTGTCAATATTCACCAAGGATAGTCACACCACCAGGCTAGTTGCCCAACACAATGCATCTGAAATTCTCCAGGTGCAACTAACACTAGGTAAGACTGCAATCCAAATTGTAGCTTACTACAGATCCCCCACCAAACCCCAAGATTCTCACTACACCTTTCTAAGCATACTGGAAAATATTAAGATAGAACCAAACACCCAAATATTGGGTGATTTTAACTACCCTGCCATTAACTGGGAAAACTACTCCTGTACCAACACCTTTGCCCAGCGGTTCTTGGAATTCATAAATTCCAATGCCCTGGATCAACTAATCCATAGTGCCACCAGGGGCTCCAATATCCTAGACCTGATCATTACCAACATGGGAAATCGATGCTCCACACCTATGGTCACCCCCTCGTTAGTCAGGTCTGACCATAAACTAATCACCCTTAACATCCACATCCCACCCCCACCCCCCAGTAAGGAAACCTCCATAAAAAACTTCTCCAAAGCTAACTTCATGCTACTCAAGTCAGAAGTGACAAACTTCATGACACCCATGCAGACGGGAACTGAAAGTTCAACTGCTGAATCCTACACTAAGGCACTGTATGAGCACATCTACTCATGCATGAATTGTGCCATCCCAAATAGAACCAAGATGCTCTCATCCAAAAAAAGGAAGCCAATCTGGTGGTCCCCTGCTATAAACAAACTTTACAACAAAAGGAAGAAACTGTTGCAGAAAAGAGGAAAATCCCAGGATGCAAAAAACCTCCTTACCAGCCTCAGTAAGAAACTGAGATCCCTCATAAAAGCCTCCAAAGCTAGTTACAAAAATAAAATTGCCAAAGATTCCAAAGAAAACCACAAGGCAGTCTATAACTATGTCAAGAATCTAAATAGCAATGCTCAGATCTGCTCTGAGCTAAAACAGAATGGCATTAAATATACTGATCCCAAGGATATTGCCAATATCCTGGCAGATCGATTCAGTGCCAACTTCACCCCCATCTCACCCCCTAAATGGCCCATCTCAATATCAGATGATTGCCAAATTCCAGTAATAAAGGCCACACAGGTAAAAAACGCACTCTCCAAAGCTAAGAATACAGCATCCATGGGACCAGATGACATCCTGGGCTGTCTACTACATGAACTACAATATGAACTGGCACCTCACCTAAGTGTCATGTTTAATCATAGCCTCACCTCAGGTTTCATGCCCACTGAGTGGTGCAAAGCTGCAGTTATCCCACTCCACAAGGGAGGATCCACCTTGGGTCCCGGAAACTACCGTCCCATCAGTCTGACAAGCCTTATCTGCAAGGCCATGGAGCGTATTATCATGGAACTTATGAACAAAGACATTGGCAACCTTCAAACACTGGACCCCACCCAGTTTGGGTTCGTGAAGGGCCGATATTGTCTCTTGAACCTGATTGACTTCTTCGAATCAGTCTCCAGAGCCATGGACAAGGGTAAGGTGGTCCACACAGCCTATCTAGACCTTGCCAAGGCCTTTGACAACATCCCCCACTCTGGAATCATATATAAACTTACTAAGCTGGGCATTAATCCCTATGTCACCCAATGGGTTGCTAACTGACTTACTGATAGAACCCACACTGTAAAAGTAGCCGACTCTAAATCCAGATCCAGACAAGTGACAAGTGGAGTACCTCAGGGGTCAGTCCTGGGACCGCTCTTGTTTGGCATCTACTTCTCTGAAGTACAGGCCAACACTAAGGGACTCTGGATAACAAAGTTCGCAGATGACAGCAAACTGGGAGCCATTATTGAATCCCCAAATTATGTTGATACTCTACAAAAAGGCCTTACAGAAACAGATGCTTGGTGCCAGAGCCATGGGCTCAAGCTCAATGCCAAGAAATGTATAGTTATCCCCTTTGGGAAAAAACATGTATCCATGAATTACCATATAGGTGGCAGTACACTAAACACCGAAAGTGTGATAAGAGACTTAGGGACACAGGTGGACAGTGGTCTCACGTTCGATAACCACATCGCCACAACAGTCAGGAAATCCTTCTATGTGGCACACCTCATCACTAAGGGCTTTTCATCCAGAAAAATGGAGGTCATTGTCCCACTGTACTCACCTCATTAGACCTATTATAGAATACAATGCCCTGTTTGGTATGTACCTCTCAAGACATCTGCAACAACTGGAAAGGCTGTAGAAATACCTCACTAAAAGAATCACAGGCCTAAAGCAGATGCCCTACGCTGGCCACCTTAAAAAACTCCAGCTATACTCTGTCACATATCTTCTACTCAGAGGCAATCTCTGCTTAACATGCAAGGCCATGTCAAACCCAGAGCTGTTGGACATGCTACACTTAAAGAAATCCCAATCCATCAGAGCCACACGCTCCAGGGATCTAAACCTTGTCATCACAATAAACAAAACATGCTGGAGGGATAGGTTCCTGACCCAGAGACTCCCCAGACTCTGGAATAGATTGCCCATACATGTCAAGCAGAGTGCCTCTTTGGCCTTCTTCAAAAGGAACCTTGACGATTGGATGGGAGAAATGAAATTCACCCTGGGGATCACGTCAGTCGCTCTGCTAGACAGGGGTCCAGGGAAGTAAATAGTGTGGGAAGAAATAGCCAGGGAATTGTTATGGCTAGGCTTGTATAGGCCCTAGGGCTGATAGTCTAATACCAACCTATGAATCTATGAACCTAAGAACACTGCATTCAAACCCAGGACTGCGTGTAGCAAAATGTACTGCAAGGAAGGCATTTAACAGAGTGAGCTACTGAGACACCACAAAAGCATGTGTATTTGCAAGATATATGTGCACATATACAGGATGTGAGAGACATTTCAACAACCATGAGTATATGAGTGGCTTTATATAGTTGTATTTCTGCACCAGGGTCCTAGTTTTACATGTACTTTACCATAGCTGACTTAGCAGGTGTCTTTCCACAAGTTGCTGATGAAAGGCCACATATACCTGCTATCACAGGCCTCACATACATTCATTGGTATGTATTTGGCTTTCCACTGGTGTATTATTGCACCAGGGTCCAAGATACACTCCTATTTTCCCCATTCCATTTATATATCATTTACATGCTTAATGGCAGTAGGTAGCAGTCAGTATGTATTGCTGGAAACACCTATGCAACCTAAAGCCTATGTAGTATGGTGGGTTAATGCACTGTGCTATAGTTGAGAGGGGCTGGGATTCAAGACTTGGCAGAGGTGTTTATTTGTCATAGACACATGTAGACATTAGAGCTCTTTAAAGCACATTTAAGCTATGCTAAGTGAAGCGGTGCACGTGCAAACCCATGCAAAAAATATAAAGAAAAGAAAAAGGGGATATAAGGAAAGTGGTGAAATGGGGGCAAGCAGAGGGAAAAACACAGTGAACAGTCGGTAGGGATGTACAGGAAGGGTGTAGGAAAGGATCATAGCTATCTATTTCTTGCACAGCAACAGCTGTACATTTTGACTGATTTTGTAGATGAATTTCGACTCTCAAACCCCAGATAGAGGGGTGAGGACAACATAAATGTGTTGTCAATCCAATTTGACTACATTAGTTGTATCCAGTGGACAAATGCAAAATGGAGAGCTATGTATGGGATGATACTTTTTTTGTGGGACAGGTGCCCAATTTTTTTTTTTTTTTTTTTTTTTTTAAGGAGAAAGTGGCATGTTGGGGAAGGGACATAGGTACATGTGGGGAGGTCAGTTTTGTAGGAGAGGATGCAATAGCAGATAGACAAGACAGACAAGACAGCAGATAGGAGCAGTGTGTGACACATGAAGGGGTAAATACCTTGGATGGGGAGGGTGAAATTGGAGACACATATGCCTCCAGACAGCAGCAGTGTGACTGAGGTCCCCACCCAAGGAAAGTTCACACTGCTCCTTCACTGCCTGAAAGTAGCTGTGCTGGGAGCTGGGCACCAGGGCTAGCCTGCCCCACCAGGTTGGCCAGTGTGCCCTCAATCTTGTACAGGTGATGTTCATAGCTCCTATGAATAATCCTGTACACCATAGCCAGTAGTAGCTGCTCAGTAGCTACCACACCTCCACCACCACTCCCAGGAGGAGGCCGGACCCAGCCCCCCTAAGAAGGTTCCACCAGATGCCACAGTTGGTGCAGGAGCAGTGGAGGGGTCACCACCTGCCTTGTTCCCAGACATGCTAAGACCCTGTGCCACAGCCAGTTGAAGTAGGGTAGGCAGATCACTGGGAACCAGCCTACCCTGACGTGTTGTGGTGATGGAGGTATACCAATAAGTATAGGGTAGCGATGAACAAAACATATTGTTAGTAATAGCAGCATTCCAGAACAGTGGAAATAACCCAAGTACATAACAATGCATATTACGTGAAACACAACAATAAATAACAGAACAGTCAATATAATAACAAGTATTTCCTGACAAAGCATGCATGCTTAAAAGTCAAGTGGTAGTTTACTGCATACATTTATTATTCTTTCTTAAACTTATTTATCCCAGACTACCATACTGGGACAAGTATAAAAGGAGATCACTAAATCTACATATCAACAACCACATAGACTTCACCACTGTATTTCTTTACAAAGAAATACACTATATGGAAAACAGCTACTATTTAGAATACAAGCACTGGGATGCAGGTGAGAAATGTACCCATCATGTTATATTTCTCATTTAAATGTTTAGAAATCTAATCATTAATCATATTACAGTTTAAGTATTCACTTAGAGTCTCTGCATACACAAACTTAAACTCCTAAAACTGTTTCAGGAGCTCCACATTTTCTACTCTAGTCTCAGGACTTTGGAATATCATACTCCTCAAGGTCTGACAATTCCCATCAAACAAGGTTTGGGAATGCCTTCAAAACTCACCTTGCTGGAAATTGGGATTGAAGCTATAATACATTGCTTTACATGATTTGCCAGTCACTCAGCACTCCTCTGTGTATAACCCCCATTACTGTCAATGATTTCTGGCAGTGACATGTTAATTCAAATTACACTGCTGTATAAACTCTATCTCCAGAGCACAGTACTATGGGAAATACAGTGCATATTATAATCAGTTAACTACATCAAATGTGACTGATGCAGAAAACTGTAATACTCCTTTTAACTCTTTCTGACTCTTGCTATAAATATAGTGGGTAAGGACTGTGTTGCTTGTATACATGTCTGCTACTATATGATTCAGTGCATTTATGTGAACCACCTCTTTCACTTGTCTGTGTCTTTATTTTACATTTGTTAACTGGGCAAGTAAAACGGTCCAAAGACCAATTCAACCATGATTCAGGTCAGCAAGCAAGCAAGGCACAGTCTTTGAGCAATGGGTTACAAATCAAAACATTCTCATGCAATTGTATTACAAGGTATGTGTTGTAATAGTGTTTACAGTAATCTGACATGATTGTTGATATACACAATGGTTGGATTACTACAGTAGGAATATGTGTGGCATTTATAGGATCATACATTATAATTTTGTTTTAGGTAGGAGTATGATAAGTTATTATGTATGGGGTGATACTTTTTTGTGGGACAGGAAGCTAGGATGGTTTAGTAGTGACAGTGAGATAACATATTATATCATATAGTGATACATCTGGAGAAACAGCTCATATCGGTAGAACATGTGTATGCTTCCATAAGATGGCCCTTCTGTAGCAATCCGAAGGAAGTGCACTGCTTGATTTCCTAATGTCTTGTCATAATGAATTCCAGGAGGGTGTATGTATTTTTGAGAAGGCTTTTTCAGCACTGATAAGACTGAATGAGGGTCTGTTTATTATCACATAAACAGTAGGCAGGTGAATGAATCCTTACTTTAGCGTGTAGTGAAAGAGGCATCTGGAATAAAGCTGTTTAAATATAAAAGAGTTACAAAGCATGAAGACCCTACTGGCTACAGTTGGCCAGCATACTTTGTAAATTAAACAAATCATTTTATTTTAGTGGGCCAGTGTACTCTGAAAATTAAACAAAGTATTTTATTTTAGTTGGCCAGCGTGCTTTCTAAATTAAACAAAGTGTTTTACTTTATAGTTTGGTAAAAGCAATGTGTTTAGGAAGAATTTGGTAGCAATATGTTAGGAGGAATTCAAGTCTAGTATGTGAAGAGGGCATATTTCATTTCTGGAATGAGAACATTTATTTTTGTTGTTACCTTTAGTGCTTCTGTTTTTCTCTGATCATATTTTTACTTTCACATTGTGATCTGCTTGCCTTAAGGTTTATGTGATATTTAGAAACATTTTTCCTTGGGTTCTACAAAAAATAGATTAAACCTAACTGTTATTTCCTTGTCAACAAATGAAAGAAACTAGCTAAATAAATTAATAAGCAAATGCAATAACTTGCATGTAGGGATGTAGTAAGCAAGTTGCATTTTGTAATAACTAGATCTTAGTGTTAACATCCCCCAGACACATATGACTTAAAAATTGACACATCTCTCAACATGCCTGTACACCAGTCATTTAATAAATGTGATTAACATATTCAGCTACTCCCCTTCAAACTGTTTCAGATTAGCAATATTGTACCTGTTTTTGGAGGATTTGTTCAGACAGTTGTAGACATAATATGACCTGTATGCCTAGCTACAGCCTTGCTTGCATCCCAATGTGGATTCACAGTTCATAACCAAGGGAGAGAGTTAAGTAGCAGCTACATTTAATTGATTTTTACACCAGATTTTTGGATGACATCTTTATATTGACGGAAGGTTCAGTTAATGATGTGAGAACCTTTATGGACTATCTCAACTCCAGCACGTCTTTTTTGAAGTTCACATTTGTAGAGTCTGATTCTAGAATTTCTTATATGGATGTAGACTTATATAAAGACATTTCTGCTGGTAGCTTTAAGGCTAAAATATTTCGGAGAAGTTCTTACTCTAATACCATGTTACACTTCACCAGTGCCCATCCTGGGCACCAGAAAAGAGGGGTAGTCAAGGGGCAACTTGTGCGTGCTGCTCGAATGGTAACCGACAATGAACTATTTTTAGAAGAATGTGAGTTCATTAAGGGATTGTTCCTACATAGAGGTTACCCAGACAAGTTTATTCATGACCTGGTCACTGAGGTCCAGACTAAAAGGTATGGGCGTGTTTATAAACCTATTTTACAAAGTAGTTCATTCACAAGTTGTTCACTAGAACATCCATCTCCAGTTATGCCTGAAGTCTTTTTAGACAGCAAGAAAGTTGACACTTCTATCTCTTTCATCACTAATTACAGTGCTGAGATTCACCTAATTAAGGAGGTGGTTGTCAAGAACTGGAGTATTTTCTTGTGTGATGATGCCTTACAAGCTAAGTTTGGCACTTTGCCTAGGTTTATATATAGGAGGGGTGACAACCTCAAACGGATATTAGAAACAAAAAAGGACACGTGTTAGAACAGAGGGCACTTTCAAATGTGAGAGTTGTAACATGTGTAGGCATATTGCCACTGGTTCGAGCTTTAAAATTGCTGGGTCTTCTTTCTCCACTGTTGGTAGATTCAACTGTAAATCTCGATCGTTTTTTTTTATTTGGCTTGCTGCCAGTCTTGCCCAGCATTTTATGTGGGCAAGACTGACAGAGGTTTTAATGAAATAATCTATGAGCATTTATACTGTATTAGGAAAAACAAGTGTGAAAATGCTTTGGCGAAACATGTTAATGACCACCCTCAGCATAGTTTGACTTTTAGGGTGTTAGGACAGGTTTCCTTTGACATCAGGGGGGGTCCTTTTCAACTATTATTAGAGCGCCTAGAAGTGATTTGGCAGCTGAAACTCTGTTCTTATAACTTCCAGGTCTCAATGACAGAGTAAGTTTAGCTTGCATTTTGAAACTTAGAAGCATGCAGAGGTAATGTTATTATGAGTATTTTTCACTTACTATTTTTTACTTTTTACCTTTTGTCATTAAAAAGGTTTTATATACTATGTTTTTGGGTTTTAAACATTTTAAATATTATGTTCATACATATTTCCACTTTGTTTTGGTTTTAAAACACATTTTCCATGGATTTGACTGTTGTATGCAGTAGTACTTTAAGAAGTTTTGAGATCAGCTTTTTCCCACACATTGATGTCAGTGAGTTTCAACCAGTTGGTTGGTCCATTCAAATGTATCATGTGTTGTTAATTGTGTATTTAAGGAGTTTTTTACATTTGCTACCTTTTGATGTCTGTCTGAAGAAGTTCATTTTTTTTTGAACGAAAAGTGGATGTTAATAAAACAATTAACATTGGACTTTTTGCTGCTGGTTCTGCTGACGTGGATTTTGTTTTATCTATTTCAGTTTGTTTTAATTTTTCTGTTGCTTCAGTTTGTTTGTTTTGCATCCATTACCAGCAGTTTTAACCGGTAGCAATTATGGAATTGGAAGAAGGTGCTAGTTTGGACAATTCTGTACTGGTTTCTTTTACTAATATGGTCAAAAAGCTTTCTCAACGTTTGGATGGGCTAGTAGCAGTCAAGGGAAGTGCTGATAATTTGGTAGAAGAAGTTCTTGGAGCTGATTCAGCTCCTGTGGCGACAACTCACACCAGTGATGGGTCGAATGACCGTGAGGACAGTGGAAGTTCCACCTCAACTGTTTCAAGGGTTCCTGTACATCCTAGACCTACCGGTGAACGTTCCAGGACCAGTTCATCTCTGAGCCGAACTGGAGACCCACTTAATGTTACATCTTGGTTGAATGAGCAACTCCTAGTTTTTGAGAATAGGAACGGGTTTGCGTCCAGCGACACAGGGACACCAGAAGCTCCTTTAGTGGACTTTTTGAAGACCTTGGACCACAAATCTTTAAAGGTAAAGCAGCTTCAGTTAGAGATTTCCTATTTCAATGAATGTAAAAAAGTGGGGGTTGTGCCAAAGGGCTTGTGCTCTTGGCAGTACCCCACTGGACTGATAGCTGGTTCAGAGTTCCACAGTGAGCTGATCAGTTTGTTTGATAGACATGGACATGAGTTAATGGATTTAATGGCTAAATTCTATCAGAAATTTATAGACCAGTTGAGTGGTGAAATTGAAATTTTGGACACTAATATCAAGTCACATGTAGATTTCAACAGGTACAATTATGAGTACAAATTTTCTCGACTATAGACCAACAGATATCTTGTAACATGGAGATGAAAATGAAAAAACTGAAAAGAGACAGATGCACACAACAAACTAACTGCATATCCTCCCCCCATTCTCAGAGTGTTGGTGACAGTCTAGGTGCTCTTATTAACCTAACTAATGGGGTTATGAGGCAGACAGCTAGTTCCAGTAGGCCAGTCACCGGAGAGGGTGTGGAGGATGTTGTTCCTACAGAAAATTTTGTAACTGATGGTGGTAGGGATGAGGAGATTTCTCGTCCTACACCGTCTTTTTCCTCGAACCGGGGACAGAACCACCAGAGGTTTTACAACACGAGGAGCCATTACAGGAACAACAGCAAGAAGCCTTTTCAGAAGTAACAAGAAGGACAAATCCTGACATTATCAGTAAC
Organism: Protopterus annectens; assembly: GCF_019279795.1. NCBI lineage: Eukaryota > Metazoa > Chordata > Ceratodontiformes > Protopteridae > Protopterus > Protopterus annectens. The sequence goes on along the minus strand of NC_056725.1, from coordinate 181,585,087 downwards.
AGTTTTGGAGACTTTTTTGTTTATAACTATTCGAGTTTTACAATTACTATGGAGATGTCTGATTTATTTTCAAAAGGTCTTACCTTTGTTCCATGGAGACATTTTAACTTAGCATACACACTACTTGATTTGAAGTTGTTTATACGTAGGTTGAATTTATTGTCAATTTTGGTAACACTGCTTTAGACAAAAACTTTGAGAGTCCCAAGTACATTCAACCCCCCTAGCCATCCTTTACTTTTTTATTTGAACACTTGTGTGAAACTGAAATTAGAAACTTGGTTAACTGTTCTAGGACATTTATGAACAAAAACTTGTCTGATGACTAAGTAGACTTGTTGGATACTTTAAAAGTTTACCTGTCAGGATCCTTAAACCGGACAAGGGGGGTGGTTTAGTACTAATGGACACTTGTCATTATGAAAACTGCCTCATCCACATGTTATTGCAGGATGCTTATACACTATCTAGCATTAATGAATTGAATGCAGCGTATAGGTGCATCCATGTTTTCTTGAATGACTTGTTTTTAGAAAATGTTATAGAACAAGATGTGTTGAAATATTTGACTGTTTCATTCCCTAAGATTCCAACAGTTTTCAGATTGCCCAAGATCCATAAAGATGTGTACAACCCCCCATGAGTCTATTGGTTAACGCTAGGGGCTCTATCACTTACCCGATAGCCAAGTATGTGGACAACATATTGAAAAAATATGTTGAAAAGGAAACACACATTTGTAAAGATTCTTGGGCTTTTTTGAAAGCCATAGGTGCTTTAGAATTCAAGAGAGGCCATAGATTTTTGACAATAGACGTAAAAGACCTCTATACGTCTATTCCTCATGCTACAAGGATAGACTGGGTCACTGACCGTTTATTGCATCACAATGCTAGCAGTGTAGAAATCAGATTGGTGCAGGAATTGTTAGATGTCATTTTGAGGTACAACTTTGTAACATTTGGGGGAGAGATATATTTACAGAAGACTGGTGTAGTCATGGGCTCACCATTAGGGGCAAGTTTTGCCAACATGGTTATGGCCGAATGGGAACACAGATATGTGCTTGGCAATTACAACGGTCAGTTCAAAATTGAGTTTTACACCAGATTTTTGGATGACATCTTTATACTGACAGAAGGTTCAGTTAATGATGTGAGAACCTTTATGGACTATCTCAACTCCAGCACGTCTTTTTTGAAGTTCACATTTGTAGAGTCTGAGTCTAGAATTTCTTATCTGGATGTAGACTTATATAAAGACATTTCTGCTGGTAGCTTTAAGGCTAAAATATTTCGGAAGAGTTCTTACTCTAATACCATGTTACACTTCACCAGTGCCCATCCTGGGCACCAGAAAAGAGGGGTAGTCAAGGGGCAACTTGTGCGCGCTGCTCAAATGGTAACTGGCAATGAACTATTTTTAGAAGAATGTGAGTTCATTAAGGGATTGTTCCTACATAGAGGTTACTCAGACAAGTTTATTCATGACCTGGTCACTGAGGTCCAGACTAAAAGGTATGGGGGTGTTTATAAACCTATTTTACAAAGTAGTTCGTTCACAAGTTGTTCACTAGAACATCCATCTCCAGTTATGCCTGAAGTCTTTTTAGACAGCAAGAAAGTTGACACTTCTATCTCTTTCATCACTAATTACAGTGCTGAGATTCACCTAATTAAGGAGGTGGTTGTCAAGAACTGGAGTATTTTCTTGTGTGATGATGCCTTACAAGCTAAGTTTGGCACTTTGCCTAGGTTTATATATAGGAGGGGTGACAACCTCAAATGGTTATTAGAAACAAAAAAGGACACTCGTGTTAGAACAGAGGGCACTTTCAAATGTGAGAGTTGTAACATGTGTAGGCATATTGCCACTGGTTCGAGCTTTAAAATTGCTGGGTCTTCTTTCTCCACTGTTGGTAGATTCAACTGTAAATCTCGATCGGTTGTTTATTTGGCTTACTGCCAGTCTTGCCCAGCATTTTATGTGGGTAAGACTGATAGAGGTTTTAATGAAAGAATCTATAAGCGTTTTTACTGTATTAGGAAAAACAAGTGTGAAAATGCTTTGGCGAAACATGTTAATGACCACCCTCAGCATAGTTTTACTTTTAGGGTGTTAGGACAGGTTTCCTTTGACATCAGGGGGGGTCCTTTTCAACTATTATTAGAGCGCCTAGAAGTGATTTGGCAGCTGAAACTCTGTTCTTATAGACTTCCAGGTCTCAATGACAGAGTAAGTTTAGCTTGCATTTTGAAACTTAGAAGCATGCAGAGGTAATGTTATTATGAGTATTTTTCACTTACTATTTTTTACTTTTTACCTTTTGTCATTAAAAAGGTTTTATATACTACGTTTTTTGGTTTTAAACATTTTAAATATTATGTTCATACATATTTCCACTTTGTTTTGGTTTTAAAACACATTTTCCATGGATTTGGCTGTTGTATGCAGTAGTACTTTAAGAAGTTTTGAGATCAGCTTTTTCCCACACATTGATGTCAGTGAGTTTCAACCAGTTGGTTGGTCCATTCAAATGTATCATGTGTTGTTAATTGTGTATTTAAGGAGTTTTTTTACATTTGCTACCTTTTGATGTCTGTCTGAAGAAGTTCAGTTTTTTTTGAACGAAAAGTGGATGTTAATAAAACACTTAACATTGGACTTTTTGCTGCTGGTTCTGCTGACGTGGATTTTGTTTGATCTATTTCAGCAGCTACATTTAAACATCAGAACTGAGCCATTAACTACATGTCTGTTAGCCACTGAAACAGTATGTATATATTCCCTGTTGCAACAATATACATGCTGAATTGTTGCTCAGACCAGAAAGGAGGAAAACTGTTTGTACTAGGCTACTCAAAGATGTCTTTAATAAATGGATGGAATTATAAAAATACTTACTGCATGTTATCTGCCTACAATTACAAGTCTGTAGCTGCTGGTTGCAACAAAATAGGAACAGACTCTACACAGAGTATATTCAATGTCCTTGTGCTGGTTTATCTTGCCTGCATACTTGGCTCTTTGTATAGGATATCCTGTCTTGGTACCATATGACTGATTTGATATCTGCATCAGACCTCCTAGGGGCTTCTAAAAATTCCCTCATTTCAACTTAAGTACTGTGAGAATCATTATTTTAGTTACCTGTCCTTATTTATGGAATTTAGCACCTTCGTAGCATAATGTGTCCGTAATCGTGCCAGACTTGAGCATACCTTAATGATCTATTTTTGACATGGCCTGTGGCTAATGTCTCCTATATTTGCCACATTGGTACTTCTTCATCTTCTAATTCAAACATAATCATTGCACAGATTGATTCTCCTTCTGACTGATTTCCTAATTTGGATTTTCTTTATAAGTTGTCTTTATTGTTTTATTAATTGTTTGATTTATTTTCTCTATTTTCTTTGTGCATTGCTTAGACACAGACACTTTAATAAAGCTAAGGTGAGGATGAAGTTAATCTATTGGATGCAACCACATGGTTAACGGTTAATATTTGTACAACAGAGGCTATAAGCATTAAGATGATGTCAGAAGGATCATGAATGAAAAATATCAAAAGCACAGCCTGTATACCAGAGACCACAGCCTGAGACTGAAACACACTGACTTGGCCTAAACAGATATGTCTATTAAATCTCACAAGCAGCAATTATGCATCAGAACACGAGACAAATCAATACTTGGGGGACACAATTTGCAGTTACGTGTTATGCACCCATTCATTAGAAATTACAACTGCAAGGGTTTAATCACTTGTTGGAACCAGACAAAAGCACCAGCAACCATTGGCAGATTAAGTGTATGCTAGGCCCCATTTTTTTTCAAGCTATGGCCCCTAGCTTCTCTTCTTCATTGACATATAAATGACAAGACAGTAAGGTAAAAAAATCAAGTTTTATGCATTTTAAACAAAAGCTAAAAACAATATAATAGGCAAGCGGGGTCGATATTATATCATTGAATGCTTAAAAAAGCGAATGATGAATAATTTAATACATGCAAGCAAAAGCTTACAATCTCAAAAGCTCAGAACAGCAATTTTTTTCCAAGGGGAAAAAAATGCTGTTCCAAAAAAAAAAAAAAAAAAAAAAAAAAAAAAAAAAGGGAAAAAAAATTGAAATAATACATAAAGTAGGGGGCTTCACCCCCAACACCCCCCAATGTAGGGGGCTGTGCCTCCCACACCATCTACTTAAATATACTAACTCCGAGATTGCACTACAGTGCCAAAAATGGCAAAATAACGGAAGTGCCCAAGCAATTTTTTTCCCTGGGAAAGAATTCGCTTGAAAGCTGCTTCGCTATTTTGCATTTTCGTTGTTTTAAGTTTGACCAAGACACATTCGATATAATGCATCTTCAGTCATCTAATAGGAACCCGACAAGTGGATATGCCCTTGTTTTAGTTATCCAATTCATAATAATGTGACAAATCATGTTAAACTAACCTTACCTAATCTTAGCCATTACAGCTGGCTAACTTCAAACATACATTAAATAAATGCACATAATCTTTTATACGATCTGGTTACTCCAGATCTATACTTTATTTTACAATTTGCTATTTTCAGCTCAATAGTCTTTCTGTCCTCTTTCCTATTCTGTCATTCTTATATTTGATCTGAAAGTTATGTTTCCTCTGCTATTTTTCCTAATTTAAACCAAATTTTTATAACTTTTTAAAGTCTGAAAAATGCACATTATACTTATCACAACTAATTTTCACTTTACAAATGCTGCATTTTTAAACTGCTTCTATTAATGATTGTTAAATCTTCTCCTTTTCAGATCATCTGTTTCCATTTTTTCCTGTCCTCTGCTTCTTGCTGTGTCACACCAACCACCTGCATGTCTTCTCTCACCACATCCATAAACCTTATCTTAGGCCTTCCTCTTACCTGGCAGCTCAATCCTTAGCATCCTTTTCCAATATACCCAGCATACTTCCTTAGCAGATGTTCAGACTAATGCAATCTTGCCTCTCTGGCTTTGTCTCCAAACCATCCAACATAAGCTGACTCTCTAATATACTGATTCCTAATCCTGTCCATCCTCGTCAAACCCAATGCAAATCTTAACATCTTTAATTCTACCACCTCCAGCTCTGACTCCAGCCTTTTTGTCAGTGCCATAGTCTCCAAACCATATAACATAACTGGTCTCACTACCCTCTTTTAGACCTTCCCTTTCACTCTTACTGGTACCTGTCTGTTACTAATCACTCCTGAAATCTTCTCCACCCACTCTACCCTGCCTGTACTCCCTTCTTCACCTCTCTTCCACACTCACTATTACTCTAAACTGTTGATCCCAAGTATTTAAACTCATCCACCTTCACCATCTCTACTCCCTGCATCCTCACCGTTCCTCTACCCTCCCTCTCATTCACACACATATATTCTGTCTTAGTCCTGCTGACCTTCATTCCTCTCCTCTATACAGCATATCTCCACCTCTCCAGGGTCTCCTCAACCTGTTCCCTACTCTCACTACAGACCACAGTGTCATCCCCAAACATCATAGTCCATGGGGACTCCTGTCTGATCTTGCCTGTCAACCCGTCCATCACCATAGCAAATAAGAAAGGGCTCATACCCGTTCCTTGATGTAATCCCAACTCCACCTTAAACATGCCTGTCACTCCTACCACAGAACTCACCACTGTCACACTAAAAAAGTTCAACTAGAAAAGAAAAAACAGCAAATGCACTGTGTGCAAAATTCCGTCTCTGTGTCTTGGAAATTCACCTCTATTCAATGCTCATAACAGTCCACAACACCTTCAATGAAACCAGGTAGAAGTGAATAAAAGTTTATTATAATGCCAACAAACAAAGAATGGTTAAGCGCTTTCACTTGAATACAACAAGCTTCCTCCTCTTCTTGATCACCAGTGTCATCCTACAGACCACCATCCTATGCTGCCTAACTACACTTTCCCCCGTCCCCACTTTACAGTCTCCGATCTCCTTCAGACTAGCCCTCCTACATAGGGCATAATCCACCTGTGTGCATCTTACTCCACTCTTGTATGTTACCCTATGCTCCTCCTTCTTCTTAAAATACGTATTCACCACAGCCATGTCCATCCTTTTCACAAAATCCACTACCATCTGACCTTCTGCATTCTTCTCCTTAACACCATACCTACCCATCACTTCCTCATCCCCTCTGTTGCCTTCACCAGCATGCCTATTGAAATCCACTCCAATCACCACTCTCTCACCCTTGGGTACACTCACCATAGCTTCATCCAACTAACTCCAAAATTTTTCTCTGTCATCCATCGCACACCCAGCTTGTGGAACATATGCACTAACAACATTCATCATCACACCATCAATTTCCAGCTTCATAAACATCACTCTATCTAACACTCTTTTCACCTCCAAAACACTCTTAGCATACTGTTCCTTCAGGATAACCCCTACCTCAGTTCTCCTCCCATCCACACCATGATAGAACAATTTGAACCCACCTCCTATACACCTGGCCTTACTCCCCTTCCATCTGGTCTCTTGCACACACAATATATCAACCTTCCTTCTGTCCATCATATCAGCTAGCTCTCTCCCTATACCAGTCATACTGCCAACATTCAAAGTTCCTACCCTCACGACCACACTCCTAACCTTTCTCCTCTCTTCCTGCCTTCGGGCATGCCTTCCCCCTCTTCTTCTCCTTCTCCTCCTTCAGCTAACAGTAGCCCAATTTCCCCAGCACCCTGTTGGCTAACAGTACTGGTGACAGTCATTGTTGACCCAGGCCTCAACCGATCAATTATGGAAATCTGTATTGTTGTCTGCATATGTAATTTGGCAAAAATTTTACACTAGATGCCCTTCATGACATAACCCTCCTCAGTTATCTGGGCTTGGGACCGGCACAAAGAAATGCACTGGCTTGTACATCGCCAGTGGCTGGGTTTTTTTTTTTTTTTAGTGATTGTTAAATATCTGCTTGATAGTCAAGCATTTGTAATTTCATCTGTATGCACAGTCTGTTACAGAACCATAGCTAGGTTATCTGATGCCTGCAGTTCCCTAGTTTGGAACCCCAAAACAGGTATTCAAAAGCTCTTCTGCTATGAAACTGTATCAGACTGTATGAAACACATTACAAGGGGAATGCTACAGTTAAGTACCACACATGAAGCATTTTATTGCTTCAGCTGTAACTGTAAATACATCTGCATCTGAATGCTGGTATGACATTTCTGCACCAGGGACATCTGCTGATCATGCCCCACTAACACCTTGCACCAAGGGCAGTCTGCCACTTTACCCCATCCTTGCTAAACTTTTTGTCTGTTGCACATTTGTATGCCTTTTATTTTCAAACTATTATTGCTATGTGAGTTCCTGATAATATATACTCAAATGGAAATTATCTCCTTCTCCTCACTTTCAATGAAAAAAGTAAATTACCCAGTTGGCCAAGCCCAGGCCATAAATGTAACTAACTAACTAAACAAACCAAGCAACACACCATACATAAATGAACCTGTTCATAACCTCTTCTATACCTGCATCTGCCCCCTTGCACCATCAGAAAACCAGATAACCCACCTTTGTTGTCTTGGGTGTGTCGGAGCCTCACCTATGCTCATACACTCTAGATAATCTTTCCCTTTTCTGTGTAGTCTAAGCACATCACAACATGTCTACCAAGCATATTAAACTCTTTGCAATGGGTAAAATCCTGACATTAATGTATACAATGCAGTCTGCCTTAGAAATCACCTGACTGATAATATTACCCAATTAGAAGATTTTCAAAGGATTTAATATGCTAGTCAGAGGTTACCTAGCTCTAACACCAGCAACCCTTATAAGTATATTGCAACTAGACCTGGGTAATAAATGTCACAGCTTCTGGCTAATACACTTAATGATTTCTGTACTAAAACATGCCATTTCCAGTAATCTAGCTTATGACAATCAAACCCTGTTTCTTGGACATGAGTACTCATCCTTGTTTTTGATCTTAAAAACATTTCATTTCCAGCAATCCACAGTAACAGTTTCAACAGGTCAATTTTGACATACAACTTGATAACCCCAAGCCATTTTAGTGCATGTTTTATAGCAACTTGCTCCATATATAATTGGTAAAGTGCAACCTGATTAAAACAATAGAGATATAGTAAACCTTTAGACACTGGACCCAACCCAGTTTGGTTTTGTCAAGGGCAGGTTATGCCTACCCAACCTGGTGGACTTCTTTGAGAAAGTCACCAAAGCAACAGATGAGGACAAAATGGTTTACACTGCCTACTTTGACCTGGCCAAGTTATTTGATATAATAGCTCACTCAGACATTGTTGACAAACTCAAGAGGTTAGATACAAACCCGTATGTCACCTGGTGGATAGCCAACTGGCTCGACAGGACCCAGGAAGTTAGAATTGGGGAGTCCACCTCTACAAAGAGGCCAGTCGCAAGTGGAGTCTCTCAGGGATCAGTTCTTGGACCACTCCTTTTTGGCATTTACTTCTCAGAAGTCAAGGCCAATGTCAGTGGTCTCTGGTTGACTAAATTTACAGATGATTGCAAATTAGGAGTGGTCACTGATTCTCACACTAACACAAATGTTCTCCAGGTGGGGCTGACACAGGCAAACAACTGGTGTAAGAGCCATGGACTAAAACTGAATGCCAAGAAATGCACAATAGTATCCTTTGGGAAGTCATCCATCCCTTAGAGTTGACCCAGTAGTCAGGGACTTAGGAACACACATAGACAGTAATCTAGCCTTTGATCATCATGTGTCTACAGTGATGAGGAAATCATTCTATGTTGTACAACTTATAAAAAAAGGTATGGCATCTAAGTCCAAGGAAGTCATTGTTCCACTGCATTCGGCATTCATCAGAGCTATCATTGAGTACAATGCCCCCTGTGGTATGTACCTTACCATGCATATCCAACAATTGGAAAACCCACAGAGATTTCTCACTAAAAGAATACTGGGTGTAAGTAATATGTCATATTCAGACCCCCCCCTCAAGGCCCTATCCCTGTATTCTGTCTCCTACAGGCTTTTGAGGGGAGATCTATGCCTGACATACAGGGCATTGTCAGACAGCACTCTGATGGAACTCCTGCATATCCACAAAACAAACAGTACCAGAAATACCTGTTCTAAAGACTTAAACCTTGCCTGTGATACAAATAAGACCTGCTGGAGAGATAGGTATGTATCCCAGAGACTAGCCCACCTATGGACCAGGCTCCCCATCCATGTGAAGCACAGTTCCTCTCTAACCCAGTTCAAGTGCAAATTGGACAATTGGATAGGAAACCGGAAAGTCATCCCTGGTTTGGCACCTATGTTTCTAATGGACATAGATAACCTGTAAATGGTTCATCTCCCAGGCCCCTGCTTGTAAATGGTTCATCTCCCAAGCCCCTGCTTACATTTATCAAGGGTACCAGAACTTGTCAGAGGTTTGGGATGCATGGCTAGGCTTAAAAAGGCCCTAGTGGTCGTTAGCCTAGTAAACACCTATGAATACCTTTCCTTTTCTCAGAATAATGCTAATGCTATAATGCAGTGCTCTTACTTGGTGTTTGTGTAGCACCAGATATCTAAACAGACAAAATTAAACTCAAGTATTTCTTAGTATTTGGCAAATAAGCAATAAAAACAATAATGCAAACATCACCAATGCACATACTATTGTAAAAATAATAAAACAAATTTATTAAGAGCTCCATTATTTTTTAATAAATTAATTTTACTAACATGCTAGTTAATCAATATATTGGTGGTATTTATACCCGCAGATCATATTTGTTTAATTATATGAGTTTAGGCAGGAAAATTAATGTATTATTGCACAACATTTTTTGACTCAACAAATAGCACAGACAAGTAGCTAGCATATGTTTTTATGGACATGGGAAAGAAAAAGAGATTTAATATTATGTAACATTTATGCAAAGGAGAAAGCAAAACTAACCAATACAAAAAGAGAAGCACCAAAGATATTTGAAGAGAAATACAGACAAAGGAATCCAGACATGGAAAATTTTACAATACAAAAAATAAGAAGACAAAGAGGAAAAGTAGAAAAGGAGATTAGTAATGGAGAAGTAAAAGATATAGAAACTGAGGTTATGGAGAACCTGCAAAGTGAAGGATACTGTGTAGAAAATCTAATTCAGAAAGCACCACAACAGGATAGAGTAATGGATATCCAAATTAAGGGGAAATCAGTGGAACAGGAAGCAATTGGTCAGGTGCCATATGAAAATAATTTGGAGCCTTCCACAGGAAACCAGTATAAACATTCACTTGAAGCTAGACAGCAAGGGAAGGAACAGAAAACTGTGGAAACTCTGATGCAGTCAATGTTGAGGAGTGATAGGCCAGTGAGTTCCATATGATAGAACAATGCACGGCACAGGATGAAATTGATGAGACTGTGGCACAGGAAGATGCTATAGAACCTTCTACAGAATGCCTGCAGAAATTGGAAAACAAGGGATATGCCCTCTGTTTGGAAGAAAATGAACTAAGAGAAGAATTGCTTGATTTAATGGATATGGACAGATATATCAAGATCAATGAAAGAAATAGACTGCAGAAGGTTAATAAAACCCAAAAAGTCAGAAGTCTGATAAAACAAATAAACACACTGATTAGGACTGTTTATAGAGATCCATGCAATATAATAGAAGTAAACAGGAAACATTACTGTGCAGCTAAATTAGTAACTGATAAAGTTCTACCACAAGAACACAGGGTAGTGAGGGGAAAGGAGGGGAGAAACCGAATACCATCATGGAAATACCGAAAATAGAAAATTATAAAGCAATTAAGATAAGAAGTGTCACTGTTAGAAGACTATAGAAGAGGGAATAGTTCAACAAAAATACTAAGAAAGATAGATGTGATTAAAGCAATGCACAATATTAGAACAGACCAGGATCTATCATGCACTATCACAAATAAACTAAAAATGTCAGCAGAGGTGGAAAAACTTAGAAGATACACAGATAAATATAAAGGAAAAGTGCAAAATAAGCAATTTATTGATGACCCAAAAAGGTTTTATAGAGATCTGGGAAATAAGCTTAAAGAAATTGAAAAAGAAGAAATAGATACATTTTGGAGAAGTAAGAATATGAAGATCCTGTGGACATAACAAAGATGCTAAATGGATAGAAAAAAAGAAAGAATAAGACGTTTAAAGGTACAGGATATGAAATGGGATGAAGTAACAGCTAGAGAGATTGAAACAAAGTTAAGAAAAGCCTCTAATTGGAAAACTCCAGGCCCAGATGCAGTACCTAACTTCTGGTTAAAAGTATTAACATCTTTGCACAAAGATTTAGCCATGAGTAAGAACTATTTATATGCACACCCCGAACAGACACCACACTGGCTAACAACAGGAAAAACAGTGCTCTTACTTAAGAGTGAACTTGCAAGTTGCCCTAAAAATTATAGGCCAATAACTTGCCTTCCGACGACATATAAACTATACATGGGAATTTACACTGACAGAGTTTAGAGTCATTTAGAAGAAAACTCAATTATGCCAGTAGAACTAAAGGGCAATAAAAGAAAGTCATATGGAACAAAGGACCATTTGTTGTTAAATAAAGTCATAGTGGAGAACTGTAAAAAGGGGAAGAATCTAAGTATGGCATGGATTGACTATAAAAAAGCATTTAATGGTATCCCTCATTCATGGATAAAAGAGTGCTTAAAAATCTATAAGATACACCCAACACTGATTGACTACATTACAGTTAAACAGTGGCAGACCACTTTGCAATTAAGCCATGATAAAGGAGAATTAGTTATCCCAGGGATAAAAATTCAAAGGGGGGTATTCCAGGGTAACTCTCTGTCACTGTTACTATTCTGCCTTGCCTGAATCCATTAAGCTGTTTACTCAACAGCTTAGGCCATGGCTATAATCTGGCTCCTAGAAAACAACAAAGTATAAATACTGTATAGCTCCTCAGATGAGGAACTGAAAGTACAACAGCAAGCTGTCAAAACTTTTTCAAATGATATAAGAATGTCATTTGGTCTTGATAAATGTGCAAAAGCAAGCTTTAAAGCAGGAAAACTGCAACATCAGGAAAACATCAGTTTGGGACAAAAATGTGATAGTAAAGAACTTGAGCAAGAAGGAATGTATAAATACTTGGGAATTGATGAAGGATCAACAATAAAACATGAACAAATGTGAATAAATCTTAGTAAGGAATACTTTAGAAGGCTTAAATTAATTCTGAAAACAGCATTGACATCTAGGAACAAAATCCAAGCTATATACCAATTTGCTCTTCCTGTCTTAACTTACAGTGTTGGAGTGATTGACTGGCCCCAAAACGTATTGGATAGATTAGATGGGAAAACAAGAAGGATGCTTCATGCTCACCAAATGATTTATAAAAATCAGTGCATACCAAGATTATATATTCTGCATTCCAAAGGAGGGATGGGCCTCCTTGAAATTGATTATATGTATAGATCTGCAATCATGGGACTCCACACATATCTGCTGACCTCACAAGACCCAAATGTAGTGAAAGTTTTGAAACATGAGGAGAATAAATCTAAGATGTCTTCTCTGCTTAATCTAGTAGAAGCTTATTGGCATCAAGCAGGAATGGGAATCAAAGCAGAAGTAGATAAAAATCAGGCAGCAACTGAATGTGCCAAAAAACAAAAAAAAAGAATATAAGGTGAAGGATTAGATGAGAAGGCAAGGAATGTGGAAAAAGCATAAATATAGTTGCAAGTACAGAAACCTTCTGGAAGAACCTCATGTTGATCAAGAATGAACACAGGAATGGTTATTGAGAGGCAAATTCAAACCAAGAGATGAAAGGTTAATATTGGCTGCCCAAGATAGTGGGCTGCATACACATTGGTTTATAAAGTACATTAAACATGTTGGAAAAACAGACAAATGTAGGGTTTTTAAAAACGAATTGGAAACAGTTGCACACCTCATTGCTAGTTGCGACATACTAATGGCAGAAGACTGTATACTGAAAGGCATAATAATGTGGCGAGACTGTTGCACTGGGGATTGTGCAAACATTATGGTATTGAAGTGTCTGAAAAAGATTGGAAACATGAGCCACAAAGCATCATAGAAAATGAAGAAGTCTACATCACATGGGGTCATCCATTAATAACAGTTTAAAAGATAGATGCTACAAAACGGGACCTTGTGGTCCAAGAACAGAAGACAAAAGTAGCATTGATCATTGAAATTGCCACACCCAGTGACTACAGTGTCTTGTGTATAGAGAGACACAAAGTCATAAACTATCAGGATCTGCAGGCAGAAATGAGAGCAATGTGGAAGAAAGATACCCAGACAGTTCCAATAGTAATAGGAGCAACAAGTCTTATAAAAAAGAATTTACAATCGTATTTGGATATGTTACCAATCCATGTAACCCCATACAAATTGCAGAAAGAGTCATTACTGGGCACATTGCAGGTGCTGTAAAGAGCACTACTGGCTGACATCAAAGACTGAAACAATACTAATTTCATCAACTTTAATCATACTTTGACTTAGGAATGGGGTTCCATCATGGTATTAGAAACCCAAAAGACTTGGAGAAATTAAGAGAGTGATCGGTGACTGCTTCCTTTTGTTTTTGCTCACATTTAATAACAGATGTGAGCATTATGCAGTCTGGCAGTGCTCTTAATCACTTAGCATTGTAAATTTGGATCTGCTGTCAATTTTGGGGCAGACTATATGACTAATTAGTAGTAGCAGCTCCCCTAAATTGTCACATTCACAGGACGCTCTGCCAGCAAGACCACCCTCTGTGCTGAGGCTCTGACTAAAGGAAAACCTCAGCAGTAGGGTGTCTTATGATTCAAATGCTTACTGTGAGGGGAAAACATCTGAGCTCAACCTTCCTCCTGTGATAAGACTTTCTGAATCCAAGCTGTAGTATCAGACTGCTTTTGTAAGCTCAATATGAACTATGAAAAGACAGCAACACATTTCTTTCTGAGAGCTTGTTTATCAAGATATTTACATAACTGTGAAAAATTATGCTTATTTGTATAATTAACAATATAAATAACCCTGAATATTCCTCAAGCTTTACAATTTGCAGTGCAAATGCAATTAAAATTTTCTTCAACATCTTCTAAGCTTTCACCTGATGCTATGGGATTGTTTGTAATTCATTTTTTATGAAAATATTGTATATCCTCATAGATATTAGTAAACAATTAGCAATATTGCCTCCCACCATAACATTTCATACCATTCTCTTTAATAACATGCAACTCTTTCAGTTATGAAAATATAAATGTGACAAAATTAATTAATATATCCACTACAGGACATATACATCTATGTATATCTACACGCACACACACACACACACACACACACACACATATATATATATATATATATATATATATATATATATATATATATATATATATATATATATCAACACCATTATCTATATTTCTCTATTTATCTATCTACGGGTGTCCTGAAGTTAGTCTAAATTGTGTTAGGTCAACAGGTATGTAAGATTGGGAATCCCAGGTAGGCAAATATTCCCTTTTCCCCACTCATTATTTAATCTCTGATTTAGCAAATGTAATCAGCAAGGGGGTATGGAAAATAGGGTGCTTTCCCCTCAGCACAAACATTTTTTTTGGTGTTAATTGCATGCACCAAGGTTCTTTTTCAGCGCATGTGTGTTAGTGTGATAACATTTGGTTTGTTGACCTTTTGAGGTCAATATTTTTGATGTCAATAGATGGGTCACTTGACTGAAGTTAGTATATAATGGTGTGTGTGTGTGTGCGTGTGTGTGTGTGTGTGTGTGTGTGTGTGTGTGTGTGTATATACCAGGCCCATAAGGTGAAACACGTCACAACTCAATATTCTGGTCATAGGAGACTCCATTGTTAGACACACTGATGTCCCTCTTACCAGGCTGGATAAGGAGAAGATTACCATTAATTGCCTGTCAGGGACCAGAATCCACCAGATCATTCACTCACGTAACTTACCTCTAAATACCAGTATGACCTAGTCATAGCCCATGTGGGCATGAATAACCTGAGACATACCTCCTTAAACTATATTAAAAGAAATATGAATGAACTCTCAGCATATGTGTCACAGGCAGGTATGAGCTTAGCACTGAACAGCAAGCTACCGTCTACAAGGATGATTCCACATTACCAGCTGAAAATAATAAATTTTAACAATTGGCTTAGCTACTGGTTTCAATTCAAAGGGGTCCAATACTTGTCAGCCTGGGAGGACATGATTGGCAGGCCACACATTTTTGCCATAGGTGGTCTTCCCCTGTCACCTCTAGGTTTTTGGATATTGGCCAAAACATTATCCACCCCAATAGTGCCTTTTCTAGGCCTAGCCAAACAGACAAACTTTCCAACATAACAAAAGCTACTCAGAACACAGCTAAAGGTGTTAGTTTGCTCAGTACTAGAAGTTTCAACAAGAAACTGCACTCCCTAGAAGCTCTCCTTACCCTGGAGAATGCTGACTTCTGTGCAGTTACTGAAACATTTTTCAAAGCCACAAAAAGCACTCCAGAAGTGCATGGCTATAACACCTTTCATATGTTCTGACCACCCAGTGAACATGAAAAAGCAAAAGGCAGAGGTATATCCATCTACATAAAGGATGGGAACACCTCAAGGCTGGTCAAACTATATGACATGTCTGAGCTACTCCGTGTCCAACTAGCCATGGGAAAAATCAATTTACCAAGATCAGGAAACATTTGTAAAAACTTTATGTAAAGATATCGAGCATAATGCAAAACCTTTTTGTAGATTCATAAGATGTGATAAACTGTGTGTAAATTCTAAAATTTATTCTCAGACACAACAGCTGGAGCACCTTCTTTGTGGAGTCTGCATGTCCTCCCCATGGTCGAGTGGCATTCGAAAGGCATACATAGAATGGGCATGCCTTTGTTGAAGTTTGGGCATCGAGCTAGCACCTCTGCACTCGTAAAAAAATCTACTGCCAATCATTAGCGGACCGGAGTTCCACTGTGGCGACCCCTAACTGGGAAAAGCCAAAAGAAGAAGATTCTCAGATACAACAGATTATAGATATCTTCACAAAATCTTATGCAGAACAGTTTGGCTCCACAAAAGGAGTGATAAGTTGTCCTAGTGACATCCAGCTAACTGAAAAAACTGGAATCCAGTTAGATTATATTGAAAAAGAATTGCTCAAACTGGATCCAAACAAAGCACAGGAGGAGACAGAATTAGTAATAATGACCTGAGAACACTTCAACAAGAACTTACAGTACCATTATATCTATTATTTACTAGGTCATATAAATATGGGGAGATTCCTCAAGATTGGTGACGTACTTATTAAACATGTCTTTAAGGGAAAGGGGAGTAGGACAAACCCAGCGGCATACAGACCCTTAAGTTTACTTTGATGTTGTGGAAAAATAATGGAGAAGGTAATATTGGATAAGTTATTGTCAGAACTGGATAGGCTGGGACTTGAAACGATATATCAGCATGCATATGTTGAAAACAGATCTATTATTACCTGTAACATGATGTTCGATGACAATATTCAAATGAAATTGTGCTGTGATGTAATTTATGTAGATTTAACTTCAGCATTTGACATGGTCATACACCAAACACTGATCAATAAATTAGAACAACTAGGTATCAATGTACTCTTGATAAGTTGGATAGATGCATGGCTTGCAAATAGGACATGGCAAGTATCATACAGCAATTGGACAGGTAAAATTCTTGGTTACAGCCAGGGAGTCCCACAAGGCTCTGTCTTAGGCATTTACTTTTTTAGATTTGTATCTTTCTGCACTAACTTTTTCATCTGAGGTGTTCTACAGTCTTTATGCAGATGACCTGATATTGGGTAAACTGATTACATGTGTTACAGAAGGCATGTTTGCAAAAGAACTTGACAAAATTGACCATTTGGGCACAGGAGAATAATATGCTGATAAATACATAAAAAACTAAGCATATGAAATTTGGGAGACATAAGCTAAAAGATGAATATTTAATACAGCACATAGTGATTAAAACTGTAGATTTAAGGACTTGGGTATATGGGTAGATCCAGCTTTGAAACTATATCAACCAATTGGTTAATATAGCAATAACCCATGCCTGGGTGTGGGTAATGCTGGATTTCCCCACGGTTGGTGTGGTTTGGTCATGAGGGCGAAGCCCGAGTTGGCCAAACAAAGACAACTGTGGGTAAATCCAGCATTACCCACACCCAGAAGTGGGTTATTGCTATTACACAATGACATTATTTAAGAAAAAAAATAATTACTTTTCTTAAATAATGGCATTGTATAATGCCTCCTTGCTGCCCTTCCGCAGCTGTCTGGTATTCTGCAGCAGTTCTGATGTACTGCGCATGCGTATGCTTATGCAGCATATCAGAGCTGTGGGCAAAAGCAACGGAGAAAGCAAGATCTCCATTGCTTTTTACAAACTGTCTCTCTACATTACAGGAGTTTAACATAGCAAGATAGCTTTAAAAAAAAGCAACGGAGATTCTCTGTTGCTTTTTTAAAGCTGTCTCATTGTGTTAAACCCATTTAACATAGTGAGACAGTTTTGAAAAAAGCAACAGAGAAAGCAAGATCTCCGTTGCTTTTTACAAAGTGCCTCGCTATGTTAAAGGAGTGTAACATAGCGAGACAGCTTTAAAAAAAAGCAACGGAGAATCCCCGTTGCTTTTTTTAAAGCTGTCTCACTATGTTGACCCCATTTAACATAGCGAGTCACCTTTAAAAAAAGCAACGGAGATAGGAAGATCTCCATTACTTTTTTTAAAGCTGTCTCGCTATGTTAAACTCGTTTAACATACCGAGACAGTGTGTAAAAAGCAACAGATATCTTGCATTCTCCATTGCTTTAAAAAAAGTGTTATACTAATGGAAAAAGTCCGAGCGACCGGACCTTTTTCCATTAGTATAACTCTGATTTACAACGTACATGCTGACCAATCAGCATGCACGTTTTAGAATATTAATGGGGGGTCATTGTATAATGATAGTTCTAGAACTGTAGGTTGTATAAAAAGATTTATAAAGTCTAGGAAATCAGAAATGATGAAGTCATTCTTTGTTAGTTACATTAGACCCAAACTTGAGTATAGAATAACAATATGGAAACCTTATAAAAAAACAAGCATGGGTAAACTGGAAAGAGTACAGCCGAAATATACCAAGAGGATTCATGGATGTGAAAATGTAATTATTATGAAAGACTAAAATATCTGAACTTGTATTGTGTCTCACAGATTTCTAAGAGAAGATCTTACTCAGGTATATAGGGCATTTAGAGACAACTACCTCTTGGAATGTTTGGTGTTATTAAAAATTACTAGAACATCATCAAACAACCTATATAGAAAATTCTATAGGAATGAGAAGTGTACTAACTGGTTCTCTGACAGAGTAGCTGATGCATGGAACAGACTACCAAATTAATTAAAGGAAGTACTAGTTTAGATATTTTCAAGAACAGCCGAGGCACTTATTATGGGAACAAGTGTTTTTGTATATTGGCAGGCTAAAAGAGCATTAATGCCTGTGCTTGAAATATTTGTTTGTATGTATGTATGTATGTATATTGCTACTAGCTGTAGGTGTCCCAGCATGAATCAGAAAACCCATACATAATACATGAAGTTACTAGAATCACTCACCGTCCAGTACAGTACCATACTCATGGGTAATTTTAACTACCCCTCCATTAATTAGAAAGCATACATGACCACTGACATGCAGGTCCAAAGATTTCTTGACTTTGTAAATTGAAATTCCCTGGAGCAGGTAGTCTGCACTCCCACTAGGGGAGCAAATATCCTAAATCTGTCACTCAAAAATATGGGAGAGTGCTGCACCTCTCCCCCACCCCCCAGTGTGATGTCCACACTGTTAAGATCAGATCATAAAGCCCTCTCTTTTGAAATGAAGGTAAAAGTAGTCCCCCATCTAACCCCCAGCACTTTAAGAACCCTGTTAAGGGATGGCATAGCTAGTTTCCAAGCTGCCCCAAATCCAGAAAACATAGAAACCTATGCAGAGGTGTACAAAACAATCCCTGTATGACCAGTTATACAACTGTATAGAAATGGCAGAACCAGAACACAATAAACTCAGGTCAAACCAACCACCCTGGGGGACCCCTGGTATTAATAGGTTGTACAACAAAAAAAGAAAATTATGCCGAGAAGTAAGAGGGAATGTGCACAACAGAGCAAAAAGTTCAAGGAACTAGTCTCTGAAAGCAGACTTTGAGGTAAAAATAGCCTCCAAAGTTAAGGATAACCATAAGGCATTTTTCAGTTATGTCCCCAATTTTAAGGGTAACACTCAACAATGTTACCATGGATGAGGGTAAAACAGTACATACCATCTACCTTGACCTGACCATGGCATTTAACACAATTCCCCACTCAGATATTATAAATAAACTCACAAAACTGGGCATAAATCATACATCACCAGATGGATAGTCAATTGGTTCACAGTCAGGGCACATAGTTAAAGTTGGTGAATCCAGATCAAACAAGAGGCCAGTTACTAGTAGCATTCCACATGGCTAAATGCTGGGACAACTCCTGTTTGGAATATGCTTCTCTGAAATCAAGGCTATTGTGGGAGCCCTTTGGATGACAAAGTTTGTCAATGACTGCAAGCTGGGGGCAATCACTGAATTCCCCTAGTGATGTAGATATCCTTCAGCAGGGTCTAGATCAGACAGGTGATTGGTGCCAGAACCTTGTCCTAAAATTAAATTTGAAAAAAAAATGCATTATCATACCCTTGGGGAAGTCAAGTGCCCCTGCAAATTACAACATCGATAGCACACCCCTTAGATTAGACTCGGAGGTGAGAGATCTAGGTACACAGATAGATAGTAGACTGAACTTTGGCTGCCATGTATCTACAGTTGTGATGAAGTCCTTCTATGTGGCACAACTTATAAGTAAAAGTATGACACCCAGATCCAAGGAAATTATAGTCCCACTGTATTCATCCCTCATTAGATCAATTATCGAGTAAAGTGCACCATTTGGCAGTTATTTGGCAAGGCACTTACAGCAGCGGGAGTGACCTCAAGAGTTTTCTCACAAAGGAAATACAGGGTTTAAATATTTTTATTTATTTATTGAAATGTATTGATCAGGAAAGTCCACTGGCTCAGAAACCCATTTTCAGTGTAGGCCTGGGAAGAAAAGCTCCACGGTGAGTAAAACAACATCACATGACAGAAGATAGGTAGTTATACAATTTTAAAAAGACTTCAAACTATATATAATATAGACAATTATCACATCATAGCAAGCTTTTTTTTTCTTTTTTTTTTTTTTTTTTACAAATACTGTAGCACCTTCTATTTAACATAGAGGTAAAGATAAAGACATCTTGTAGAAAAAAGAAATTATATTTAATTCAATTTAAGTACATTGCCTTAAAAACTGACATATATATATATATATATATATATATATATATATATATATATATATATATATATATGTACTAGTAGCCACCTACTATATATTTTTTTATCAGTGAATGAGTTAGGCAGAAATAGTAGGTGAACTGATCGTTAGTGATTGGTTATAGCTTTGGATAGAGTGTGGCAGTGATGGTGCAGTGGTTAGCATTGTTGCCTCACAGCAAGACGTTCTCCGGTTTGATTCTTGACCTGGGTGCCTTCTGTGCAGTGTCTGCATGTCCTCGATGCAGTCGCTTGGCTTTCCTCTGGGTGCTCTGGTTTCCTCCCATATTCCAAAGACATGCAGTAGTTGGACACTAAATTGGCCATAGATGTGAGTGTGTTTGCAAGTGACTGTTACGAATGAACTACTGTGGCAGAGCTAGCCACCTGACAGTGTTAACCTTGGTTCGAAATGATTGTCACTGTTGAAGTGACACCCTGACCCCATGTTCAAAATGGGAAAAAGGGGTTATGGATGGATAGCTTTGGATTGAGGAGTAATAAGAAGATTATGGGGGTCTGGTATTAAGGGAACAAGGACATGTGAAGTTGTTATGCTATTAGCTTTTTAATGAGGATTTAAAAGCATTAAGGGAATCTGACAAAGTAATAGATGTTGATGGAGCAGTCCATAATTTAGCTAAGGAATAGGCGTATAGGTTTGTCCTGCTCTTTTGTTTGGTTTTGATATGCTCAGAAGTTGTTTATTTGTGGACCGTAGATTTCTAGAGGGGCTATAGGGTTGAAGGGTTGATACTAGAGCAGGGCAATTCTTTGGGTTGTATACTAGCTTGTCAGCCAGAGTTAGCTGGGTGTAACTGAGGTACTGGGAGAATTCATACCAATTAAGCATTTTGATAGCTTGACAATGATGGCTATGGACTTGCAAGCTGGAGGCAAATTTTGCAATTTTGTAGTAGCAGCATTGTAGTTTATGAAAGAGGGAGGAGTGAAGGTTTGTGAAGATGGGAGTACCATAAAAGAGGGAGGGAAGTAGCAAAGAGTTGGCCAGCTTGATTTTTGTGGATCCATTCATGTACTTTTAATGCCTATAGAGTTTACCTAGTTGAAAGTGAGTTCTTTTTATAGTGTTAAGAATGTGTTGCTCACAGGAGAGTTTATCGTCTATTGTTATACCAAGTAGTTTTGCAGAATGAACAACCTAAATTTCCATTTTATCTTGGGAGTAAATTTAAAAGTGTTGTGTGGTTGGTTTGGCGGAGAAAATAAGTAGTTTAGCATTTTTGGCATTTAGAAGTAATTGAGAGTCATTAAGCCAGGTTTCTATGGATTTGAATTCCTTTTGGGTTATTTTTAGGTGGTCTTGATAGTTTTTGGAGGAGGATATTATTGTGGTCTTGTCCGCATATTGGACAAGTGTGGTTTGAGGGGACACTAGATGTAAATTTTATATGAAAATGTTAAAGAGCAGGGGTCTGAGGATGGACCCTTTGGGGACTCTTATTTTATTTAACAGCTAGGTAGATTGTTTTTCTGGTATTTCACTGATTGTTGCCTGTTATGTAAGTAGTTAGCAAACCAGGACAGCGTATGTAGGGAGCAGCCTATTTCTAACAGTTGTTGAAGTAGTTTGATATGTGACACTGTGTTGAATGCCTTGGATAAGTCCAACAGGCCTATTGACATTATTAGACCTGCATGTAAAGACTTGTTCATGGTGTCTGTGAAGGAGTGGAGGGCAGTGGTGGTGCTATGGAATGGACAAAAAAACACATTGTATTGGGGTGAGGAGGTTGTTGTCTATGAGGTGGTTGAGTAGTTGACTATACAGTTTTCTAATATTTTGGAGAGATGAGAAGGAATAGTAGTTAGTAAGGTCATTTGTATTACTGCCTTTATGGAGTGGAGTTATAATGGAATTTTTCCAGATTTGTGGGATGTTTCCTTCAGAGATGGATCAGTTTATTAGAATACTGATGGGGTATGCTATTGTGTCAGCAGCGATTTTCAAGTATTCTGGGGGGAGGTTGTCAGTGGATAGCGAACAGGGTTTCAGTTTTTTTTTAAGTTTTAGAATTAGAGAGATGAGAACAGGTTTTAGGGAGAAACTACAGGTTTCTGGTGTTGTTTTAGTGGTAGTTTCATGGGATGCAAAATGATTGGTAGAAGTTTGTATGGTTGCTTGCCTGATGTTTGTATTATTGGTGGTGTATGGATTTGAGTTTGTAGGAGTTCAGGAATGAGTTTAAGGATGGTATCAATAAGGGAGTTGAAAGTCTGGCCTATATGCTGTGGGGTTATGTTAGGGGATGGAGAGGGATTTTGAGTGGTTCTGGGACTGAGGAGAGAGGATATAGATTTCCAAAAATTATTGGTGTTGTTTTTATGGATGGATAGTTGTTTTGAGAAATATGTTTTTTTTTTGTCATTGATGACTAGATTCATGACTTGGTTCCTGAGTTTTTTAAAGTTAGATTCATTATTCAGTGTCTTGTTATTGCTCCAGACTTTCCAGGCTCTATCCCTAGCTAAAAGTAGTAGTTTTGTAAGTTTAGTTAACCATGGAGCATGGCTAAGTTTGATTCCTTTTGTGTGTGTAGGGCCAAGAGAGTTAAGGGTATCTAGAAAGATTTTCTTAAAATACTTAACAGCTAATGTCTCTTATAGATACACAAACCTAAAAAATCTATTGGACATCATCTTTATAGCTACTTACCTGCTCTTTCATGGAACAAACTTCCCATGTACCTTAAATCCATTACCCAAGTCCATGAATTTTAAGAAAACTCTTAAAAATGACCTAAATTGCACCTAGACTTGTCACTGCAATCACCCTCCTTGAATCCCTTCCCTCTCTTCTCCACTGCCCAGGCTCCACTCTTTTCTTCCTACTTCCCCATCTTCCCCTAAATATATTTTCTTTTATAACTTCCTTAAAAAAAAAGACTGTCACCTACTTCTCTTCAAGCTCCTTCACCTCTTCACTTACAGTTATATGCTGTACACTTCCTGCAATGGCTTTTAATATCCTCTTCACTTACAGTTATATGCCATATACTTCCTGCAACGGCTTTTAATATCCTCTCAGTCCACCTATTATAAAGCTAAATGCCTTTATATGTAGAGTTGCCCACTGAGTATAATCCAAACTGCATTCTTTTTCCTTTTCTGACTGATTTTGTCACTACCCACTCCAATACGTACCATTCTTGTCCTACTGTTTTCTTTTCAGATTTCTCTTACTTGTACTATAAGGAACATCTACCAGACTACTTTATTGTATATATATATATATTTATTGTATTCTACTTCAAAACTGTAATTATTATTGTTTGTTTTACTGTGGAGCGTTTCTCCCCAGGCCTCTGCTGAAAAAGGGCACTGTCGCAGTTGGACTATCCCGATCAACAAATGTCAATCAATCAATCAATCAATCAATCAATCAATCAATTAATTAATTAATTAATTAAATAAATAAATAAATATAGTTGTAGAGAATGTAGAGGGCTGACATTATGGGCTTTTAGAGTGGTGTTAAATGTTGATGGTTTGAACTTAGTGAGGTTTCTGGTTGTTTTGTAGATACAGGGTTTTGGTACCAGGGCTTGGGTTCTATATGTGAAAGCAGGTAGATAGTCACTCAGGGAATTGGGGAGAGAGCCTGAGTTAGTAAATTTGTGTGGATGTGATACAAGGATCTCAATGAGGGTTGTTTTAGGTTGTTTATTTTGTACTCTGGTGGGGCATATGATAAGTTGTGTGTATTTGAAGAGATTAATGCTACTTGTTGGGAGTTTAATTATAGGGTTTGTCAATTTATGTTTGTATCCCCTAGTATTATAGTTTAACGGATATATTGTGTGTTGTCCAGGTGAGGAAATCAATAGTGGGTATATTTTGTCCCAGTGGAATATGTATGAAGCAATGCAAATCTGGTTACTGTCATTTATTTATAGTACTGCTATGACGGTTTGGCCCTGATTTCACAGATGTGCAAGGCTACAGAAACAATCAGGAAAGGTAGTAGGTACTTGGGACTTACTTGTTTTGCATATCTTTCTTGTTGAAATAAAATAAACAACTTTCAGCTCTAACAAGTCTATACTCTAGTAAGCACAGTGTCTGGGCTACACTAATGTTAAGGGTAGGTAAATAGCTTCAAGAGCACATAGAGGTACTGTGAATACTGTCTCTCTTAAAATGTAATGTCTAACTTCATTACTCCTTACAAAGGTGTAAATCAACATCAATAAATCTTCCAAATGAAAAGAAACAAATAATATGAAAAATAACCTTAACTATGGGCACTACACTTGACAAGACAAGCAGCTACACCAAGGGGATTTTAAAAATGGCTCCTGTAACTTAAGAAAGGTAGGTTAAGCTCTAATTGGTCTTGTGGAGGGATGGGGGAGGACTGCTAGACCAAGAAAATGGTGGGTAGCCAATAGTATGATGAAAAGGGCTGTCCTTGATTTCACAGATGTGCAAGTCTACAGAAACAATCAGAAAGGTAGTAGGTACTTTGGACTTACTTGTTTTGCATACCTTTCTTATTGAAATAAAATAAATCACTTTTACCAAGGAATATGTGGGATTTAGGAAGACCAGAATTTATAAGAGAAAGGGTTTGGTAATAGTAGAAAAAATAGGCAGGGCTTTCAAATAGTTAAACAGCATTCAAAGGGAGACTGCTGTTAGGAAGCACAGGATGGAGGGGCCGCTAATGTCCACGGTGGAGTGCTTTAATTAAAAAATAGAATTAAACAAGGGCTAGCAATTAATTTTGTCCAGAGGATAAAACATACTTTCTGTATCTTTTGAAAATGACACTGATCTTAGGGTGTTATTTTGTCCTGTGTGGATAGATTAAAAGCCTTATCCCTTTACTCTGTCTTCTACTGACTATTAAGGGGTGACGTATGACTGCAAGGCACTCACAAATCCAGACCTGATGGAGCTGTTATGCATCTACAAGTCAAACAGCATGAGGGTCACCTGATATAGGGATCTAACCTCAGTTAGCAACTCAAACATAACATGTTGGAAAGACAGATATGTGTCTCAGAGACTGCCCCTTCTTTGGAAAAAGCTTCCTATTCACATTAAGCAGAGCCCTTTTCTGGTCCTCTTCAAATGCAGTTTAGATCAATTCACATCTGGGGTAGCACCTATTTCCCTTATGGATAGGGGCAATCTGTGAGATACTCAAGTCATAGGCACAAACCTATGCCATCCTCTTGTCCCTAGGGGCCATATTTTGGGTAAAAGGTTTTATTGATTAGGCTTGTAAGCATTCTTAAGGTGTTAGCCTAGTAATCACCTAGGAGCCTATGAACCTATACCAACAAAACTGCCTGTGTATAAAAAAGTTGGACTATATTCTTTTGTTCAGCCCTGGGAGAACTTAATGTCAGACACAGCTTGAATGGCAGTTACCTTCTATGCTACCAAGTCCATCTGTCGTATTTTTTTCTACTAATTTCATAACAGAGTTCAGGGTGTCTTCTGATTAGTCGTCCTTAGCTTGTTCAGCCAATTGTGTAACATTATTTTTTACCCCCATAGTCAGAATATCTTGCAAAGTCAAAACTCCAATTGAAATTGGAGTTGTGCCAGTTCACAATGAAGGAACACACATTTCTTGTTTCAATCTGTGAGACACTTTGCATGCTCTCTTTTTGATATGAAAATCATCCTTTGCCTGTTTCCATCAACAATTCAAGGTTGATGTGTGAGATGGAACACTTGGTATTGTATTGTGCTGTGCAGAATCTTTGGCTTAGCTCCAAGCTCCACTGCTTTTGGCTTACTATTCTGTTCTGGACATCTGGCTGCTGACAAGTGCTAAACCTATGTTCTTGGTTCAACAAATGGAGATCACTCAGAGTGTTTATTTTTAAGTGGCATAAATCTTAGCCATATTGATTGTTTTATGCTTTGGCCAAATGAATGTCTAGAGTATAGAAGTATACATGAATAATTGGGTACAATGCACAGTGTAATACCCTGTTAGTAATACATCTATGTGGTAATGTCTAACGTTACTCCTCTGTCAGGGGTAATTCTTCTATATGGTAAGGTTTTGCACTACTACTCTAGCTGAGTCATTCTCCTATGTGATATGGTTTCACACTAGATGACTATCATGGGTAATTATATTATGCGATATGGTTTCATGCTATACTGCTGTCAGGGTTAATTCTCCTATGAGATATGGTTTCACATTATACATGTATCAGGGTTAATTCTTTCTATGTGATATGGTTTTACGTTATACAGGTATCAGGGTTAATTCTCTTATGCTCACAGGTTCATAGGTGTGTACCAGGCTAATGGCCTTGGAGGCTTTACAAGCCTAGCCCGTAGAAGTGCCCTGGCATCTAGTGATATGGTTTCATACTATACTGCTATCAGGGTTAATTCTGCTATGTGATACGGTTTCACATTATACAGGTATCAGAGGTAATTCTCTTATGTGATATGGTTTCATACTATACTACTATCAGAGTTAATTCTCCTATGTGATATGGTTTCATACTATACTGCTAGCAGGGTTAATTCTCCTATGTGATATGGTTTCACATTATACAGGTATAAATGTTAATTTTCCTATGTGATATGGTTTCACATTATACAGGTAGCAGGGTTAATTGTCCTGTGTGATATGGCTTCACATTATACAGGTATCAGGGTTAATTCTCTTATATTCATAGGTTCACAGGTTCATAGCTGTGTACCAGGCTAATGGCCCTGGAGCCTTTACAAGCCTAGCCCATAGAAGGTAGCAGGGTTAATTCTGCTATGTGATATGGTTTCATACTATACTGCTATCAGGGTTAATTCTCCTATGTGATATGGTTTCACACTACTCCTCTATTAAGCTAATTCTCCTATATGGTAAGGTTTAACACTTCTTCTCCTCTAGCTGGTAATTCTCCTGTGTGATGTGGTTTAACATGATACCACTATTAGGGGTAGTTCTACGTGATATAGTTTAATACTACATTGCTGTCAGGGGTAATTTTCCTATGTGATGTGGTTGAACACTACTCCTCTGCCAGGGTAATTCTCCTGTCTAGTAAGTTTTAACACTACTCTCCTCTTAGGAAAGTTTGGCAATCTACCAGGAAAGGTCAAAACTAATGTCTCATGGGAATGTTTGTATGGCTTTTCTCAGTTGCTGGACTTACTGACTGGATTAGGCCTTCAGACCATACTGAACTAAATCCAGCTGTATTAAGAAGCTCACTTCCTTCAGGCATACTGATGATCAAGTTTGAACTCTTGAAACCATTCTCCAGGGCATATAATTCCGCTTGAAAGGCTGCTAGATCATCTCAAATAGGGTGTGTCTTCCTGCGGAGATCGTGTGATTCCCTAGCATCATCCTTTAGCATCTGTTTGGCAGCACCCAATGTGGTGAACAGCTGCTATAAATGTTCTTCCTCCCACTCTAGCAGTACTATAACAGGATTTTCAAATTTGTACTCATGGCTTTGACTCTGCTATTCTCCCCACAACACTCATAATATAGCACTGACCTAAAATAAAGCCATACGCATTCACATTCACCATGCAGGCCATTCCCCAAATATCTCTACATTTGTTGTGATTCTGATCAATTACATTGTCAGAACAGTACCAGAAATATATACATCTGTGTATAGGTGAAGTGTGTATGTGTGTCCAGGAACACCAATTAAAATAACTTCTTATTTTTTATTGTGTTTTACACTTTGTTAACCAGATTCTTTGTAGGAGAGACCTGACGTGGTATTAATGCTAACTAGGAGAAATTTGAGAAGGAGATTGGAGAACTATCCCTACTCCTTTTTTGATAAGTGCTGTGTAATCTTTTACATCCACCTGAGCAAACACCAAGTCAGACAGATGGGACCTTGGTTTAACATGTCATTCAAACGATAACACACTCAGGAATGCAACAATGTCAATACTGAAAAAAATTAGTCTGAGTGCTTGATGTGTGAATAGAGCAAACAGACTTTTTATCTCTGAGCACTAAAGGCAAATGTGCTATGTCTTGGAACACTGACACTGACTTGAGCCACTGAGCTTTAGCTCCAGATAGATTTGCATAATCGACTATTTTAATAAGCTTATCAAAATGGACACAAATTACTCTACATAAATAAGTCAGAAGTAGCTTTTGGTAACATGTACCCCAGTGTGGTAGTAGCTCAATTTACATATAGAGGTAGTCTATGAGTCACTGGCTTTTTAGATGGTATGAGAAAGTAAGTTCAATGCCTACACTGATCTCTGCTTCCTGTAAGCTGTAAGAATCGTATATGCCTCTTCTTGTGGTTATGTTAGTGAGGTAGCAATAAAGTAACAAGGAAACTCTCCAACCCCCTAAAATCAGGTTTAGCTATAGTTATGTAATAGTTAATACTGCCCACAGGATGGCTCAGGAAACAATGGAAACTGAATAACTCAGTAAGATTTCTTAGAAGCACTGCCTCAGTGTGTCAGTGACAAGCTGATGAAAGTGAAATTGAAGTTTAATGAATTATTTGCTAGCCATCATAAGATATTAATACGCTGTTCTTAAACCATGACTCAAAAAATAATCATCCTGCTTGTGATGGCCATGGACATGAAGGTTGACTGCAGGACTTAGAAAGGCAGCTGGCATTTCTCCTAAAACAAACAGAAGCCACAGATGTAAGAATTTAATGGCTTCCAGAAAACAAAAGGAAAGGAAAGGATCCAATGAGCTACATTCAAATGTGACTTTCTGTAATGTTTAAATGGGAAAATACTATGGACAGGGCCTACTGACTTTGAATAGCAGTAAGGTTGAATTGATAAAAATGATAATTATTATTCTAAACATACAGCCAGCATCAGGAAAATGGTATGCACTCTGCTGCTAAATTTAAAAAAGAAAAAAAGGTCCAAGGCCAGCGTGTACTTTTTCTGGGGTCTGTATTACTTTAGAGAAAATTCAGTTCAGCGAATGGCATTTTCAGTTCACTTACATCGTTGAACTGTTCATACAGAGATTGCAGTACAGTGAGGATTGGGAAATTTGCCCTTTCCTCACTGTAGTGCAATCTCGGAGTTGGTATATATAATTAGCGGAGGGGGGAGGTGTTGGGCACAGCCCCCTACAAGAGTGGATTTTGATGAACGGCATTTCCAATGAAATGACATTTGCTGAATTGTCACTTCGCTGAAGTGATATAGACCCCTTTTTCTGTTATATTCACTTTGATTTAAAATGTACTATCAAAGTCTTCCAGGAACATGGCATGTTGAATGGTGACATGATTTCAGTTGGCCTTCTAGAACTGGAGGCCATGCAGTACATGTAGGGCAAATATGGCCTTGCCAGTAAACCCACAGTGATATTTTCTAAAAATGCATGGGAATCTGTGGCAGACCAACTCAAGGGACAGAAGCATTAAGGTCAGAGTGTTCTATAGTCTAAAATAGACTGACTGATGCCCATTTCAAAAAGCTAGATGGAGCACCCATGACAGGAGTAAAATGTTTGCATTAGGCATCCTGCTACATGAAGTACAGTACTGTCTTTGGAATTAAATGCTTCTCTAGTGATTGGAGTGGCTAAAAAGTACCTGCCTGTGAATACTACCTTATACTTAACCGTGTGTCGTGTTTCCCTGACCAGTATTAATCAAGGAGCTCCTGATATACTTCATATTGATAATTAAACACCAAATATATGTTTATATCATTAGGCCAAGCCATGTGAAGCAGGCATATTGTGTTTTATGTAGGCCACTAGCATCTATTATTTGGGCTGTAGATATTAAATATAATTACATATGCAATCATGACTTATGGCAGTGATTGAATACATTCTCTCCTACTGCTTAGTATAGTCCCAAACTTGTAGGAGGTGGTCACTGGAAAGTAAAACAAGGGACAACTTAGGCTATCATCTAATTCTGCTCGACATTTGAGGATGATCTCAGGGGATAGTAGTGCTGTAGGGGATTTGAAGGAATAGCATCATGATGCATTAATCATTGACAGTACTGCATATCTAGTTGGCCTGTAGGGCCTTTAGTTAGGTAGTACATCCTTATTTTTGGCAATATCCAAGCAGTTACTGAAACCTTGCAAAAGGATATATCATCTGTATTTTAAGACTTTTCAACAAAAATAATGGGGTCAGTCTTTTCTCAAGTCACCTATAGCTTATGATGGAAGTCTCCCTGCAGTTCATAATTCTGATTGAAGAGGATGGGGGTTAGTCTGACATCCAAAAAGAGAATACCTCACTTCTGTGCAGTTTATGATTGTGACTGAACATGTTGTAGGATAGTATGATATCCAGCAAAGAAATACATCAGTTGCTGCATCAGTGGTTAAGACCATCTTCATCTCGTACTAGAAGATGAAAACAGCATCTTATGGGACACATAGGGCTTTGCTCCAGGGATGAGGCACCTGAAAGGAATGATGATTGATTTCCAGTAAATGTTTCTGATGGGAAATGGATTGTTTAATGTCAATTGAGCAGAGTTTTGATCAATTTGACTAATCTTATTCTTGAGGTTTTTTTCTCATTTCAAAATATCTAGTGAATGTAGTGAAGTTTACTGAGGAAGAAGAGTATCCAATAGGGAGAGGGATTACAATGACCTTACTACACATTAGATCCTTAGATAATGAACCATCTTTTGAGAAATGCCAAAGTTCAAATTCTAATGATCAATTTGAAACAAATGTTTGATTATGGTTTCTGGGGTAGTTTAAGTGCTAGGAGAGAGGGTCTGCTAAATGGGGGAGTTGATAGGGAGAGGTATACTCTGATGTCTAGCAGGCATGGAGGGATGTTATTGTTGGGGTATTTTTGCTTCTGTTGCTTAAGGTGAAGAGATGTTGTTGGTCTTAGAGGTGTGGGTACAGTCTTTCCTTTAAATCTGTTTCTGAAGGGTATAAATTAGGCCTCTTGTCTTTATGATATACTTAGACAATTTGGACTGTTTTTTGTGATACTCATTTTGTGGGTTTTTGAAAAATTTTCCTGCAAAATAATAGTTTTGTGGGTACTGTGCTAGGGAATGCTTAAGTAATAGTCAAGGACATGTTGCACATGTGTTAAAGTCCAAGGGATAACTAAGATTTAGACATTGTGGAGTTCTTAATAAATTTTCTCTGTCTTTTGCAGCTTGTAGTATTTCTTGTTTATGTGGAAATAACTGACTGTACATTCATAGAAGTAACAGACTGTGACAGTAACACATTTAAAAACTTGACTAAGGGAATGTATTATCTGAACTATAGAACATAAATAATTTAGAATTTCTTTAGGAAACCCACTGATCATGACAGTAGTTCCTAAAATAAATCTGCAACTACTTCATATAGGTCTGAGAAAAAATAAATGAGTGCAATGTTTAAAGCTTGAGGGGATAATATAAAGATTAAGGAGATTAAGCCAGATCTTTAAGGGAGAATATCTGCATTAAAGGATATCTTGAAAGCATGCTGCATCATTGACTTTGATTTATGTCCCAAAAGGTTCAATACGTAGTTAATAAGATCATGCATCTTGAAGTTTAACTGGCGGGAGAGTGAATTTTTTTGGGATGGCTTTTAATTGTTATCTAATTCAGGTGAGACTAATGCATGTAGTAAACCAAGGTTAATTGTTCTAGCTGGGTGCCATAAGAGTTTGAGATTCACAGATGTTGTGGGTCTTTTAGATACAGGGTTGTTCTTTTTAGGTATTATTCAGCAATAAGCAGGATTCTTACCAGAATTTTATTTGGCAATGTGTTGTACTTTAATGCACAGATTCTGATTTTGTCTGATAATTTATCACTAAGGATGATATTGCTGGTACTGGAGGGAAAAGAAAATTCCTTTCGTGTAACATGGTTTTTTACTGTTTCTTTGAAGTCTAACACTCCAGGATATAGTCCTTAACTTATGGCAAGAGATTAGAAGATTGAACTTGCCAACTGAGACCCTTATTCCATATATTTTGTGGATATACGAGTTTAAACAAATTAGAAGACTGAAGGCCTTAAGACTTTAGCAACTAAAGAGATGCATTGACTCATTGCAAAGAACATCTTCATCTTCTTCTCCATAACTAGGTTAAAAATGGAGTTAAGAATAAAAAATAAATAAATAAAATTCATTAGGGATCATGTTCAGAATATATTAAATAAAATGATAGGAACACAACTGAATCTGTACAACAGGAGTAAAAGGCATTATTGCCAAATGCAGTAAGGAATCTGATGAGATTAAGGCTCTATCTGGCTTTTCACAGACTCTTCATGGCTGGGATGGTTCTTAAGGAGCTTGCATGTTTATAATATATATAGTTTACAAAATTTAAATATATTGTAAAGTAGTTAAGATGTATGATTTGCTCCAAGATGGCTCAGTGAAATCTAAAAAGCAGTTTCACAGTTAATAACCAAAGAGAAGAAAAAGCTACTGACTCCTGTTTCACAGAAGGAAAATCTGCTCATGGTAAAAGATAGTCATTCTCTTTTGCTCAACACTGATCATGAAAATGTTCTTGTACAATACTTGAACCCATGTCTAACCAAAAAGATCTCAGGCCTAAAGTCTTTGAGAAAGGCTGGAAACTCTGTCTCTCTATTAAGTGTTTAACAGACTTTTGAGGAAAGATCTCTTTCTTGCTTGGTGTGACAATTAGAGACCAGATTATCTTGGCCCACTTGTATTGCCACATGTCCAAAATCTTCACCAGTACTAGAACTAGGAATCTTTATATTCACCAACAGACAAATAAGACTTAGTGGTAAGACAGGTTTATAACCACTCACCTCCCAAAGCTCTGAAATAAACCTCCTTGCATTTCAACAGTGTGACTGAGTATCTTCCTTTATACATAACCTAAATGACTGGATATGTATCTACACATTTACTCCAGGATTGACTGGTATGGCCCTCCTGGTGTAAGGATGTTCAGCCTAGGTATACTAGCAAGACATGAATGGCCATTAGACTCAATGGAACCAAAAACTGGAAGTGGTAGCATACTTTGGATTAAAACCCACTTGACAGATACAATGAAATGTAAAGCTGCCAGACACATTACATCAACATTGGCCACAACTCTATATGCAGCCTTCCTAGCTAAGCAAGAGATTAATGAAGACGGTGGTAGAAAGCAAAGAACATCATTTAGAGAAGCTTCTCCATAACATCTTTGGAGAGTGCTTAGTTGGAAAGTCCTACACAGATTTTCTTAACCCCACAGCATTTTAATTGTTTACACCTGGGTAGTTCTTTAGCATGCTGCAGATGGAACAAAAAAGAGTCTGTAGACTGACGGGATCACATCTTGTGGTTATACCCTAGGCTGATTTTTGGAAAAGAATAAAGCAGCTGATGCACAAATATCAGTGGATGCCTTCCTTTTGGGAAGGGAATTAATGTTGTACACATTCTGGATTTCCCACCTGTTACCCAAAAGACACAGAATGATGCTACATATTATGTTACAAGTAGCTCAAAAATGTATCATGTGCAAGGGGAAGGCCTTTATCTCCATTGCTTGAGAGCAATGGATAAGAAGACCGAGGAGAGAAATTAAGGATGGTGCAGATATAATTCCAAAATGTAAGCTACTTGTTAGAATGGACCTGATTGGGCATTTTGTCAATTGATTTTAGATGATATATGGGTAGCAGAGGAGGAAGGAGTGTCAAAATATATTGCTGTCTGGACAGAGAAGCCATGGATACCATTAGTGAATCGGGGGGGGGTTCCGGTACCCGATACTGTCTCATATGCATGAAGGGTACAAAGGGGTCAGTTTAATTTTGGCTTATAGAGCAAGAGAGTATAGGTGGCTCATGATATTCCATGTCAGAAGGTTTTTTTTTTGTTTCTAGCTGTCATTGTTGACTGCTAACGTTTAAAGCCTATAAGGTAAGCCTGTTAATTAAAAGTATCTTTTCAGCAAAGTTTTAGATCAACATTGATAGTTCATGTAGGAATGATGGAGTTAACATATATCAGGCTCAGTAGTAGTTAATGGACTAGTTTTGAATATTTATTTCACTCAAGTAAGTTTTACATCTGTTGAGGGAGACAAATTATTTCTTTGATTAGGGGTATTTATTTATAATGAAAATTGACTAGATTGTACTCAGTGTGTTAAAACTGTGTGCCTTGAAAATTCAGTATATTCTGTTTTGTATATCTTAAATACTGAATATGTATTTCGTTGAGTCCAACAAGTATGCATCTTCTCTGTGTAACAACGAAAAAAACACAGAGGGAATGCAGCGTAGACTCCAGATAAAACTTTTATTGCAGTACAAACTCGTTGTGGTCAAACCAGAAAGTGTACATATATTAAAAACAGAATATAACTTGACTTTTTTTAAATAAATAGTTAAGCGCTTTCACCAACTGGATGTTGGCTTCTTCAGAACTAGTCTGTCTTGTTGTTCTGATGTTTAAATAACTTTTTTGGCGCCATAATCTGACTGCCGCTCTTAAAGTGACACCTCCATTCTGATATCATAACTGCGCTCAATTTGTTTATAAACATATTCTCATTCCATTTCTTAGCCCTAAGGCTCATTGTGTAATACTTCGAGTTATATTTCTATTTACAACTTCTGATTACAATAAAAACAAAAAATAAAAAATATATAGTACAAAAATATAGTACAAAAGTGTCAATAAAATATTGTACTATAATATTATTAGTATCTACTAAATTCTTGGTGTTCAACATAGTGCGCATCGACTTTGTATATTTTCTAACTTCATAACCAGTTTCCTCCATCTAATTATAACTTATGCCATCCTATGATGTTCTCATACAATGTTTGTTCTTATTAACTAATCTGATATTGGTTTCTCATATTCTTAACATTCTATTCAACAAAATTGGTTTTATTGATATACTGTCATTCAATCCTGGTGTGCTCGAAGCATCTGTGAAAAGTTGCCACCATACTTAATCTCCTTCCTATTACCTCCCTTTGGGTTATGTTTAATATGCTCTAATATAACAAATGTAAAATTATGATCTGCCCCTGACTTTTCAATGTGCCTATAAAGTGCATTGTTGACATCCTTTCTCTTAATACTGTATAGGTGATCGTATATTCTCTTCTTAAAAGGTCTTTCGGTCTTGCCTATGTAATATCTGGGGCATATTTTGCATTTTGCCATATAAATAATGAAATTAGTGTTGCAATTCCCAGATTTAAATCTAATTTTAGTCTTATTTATATTGTCCAACACTAATTCTCTTTCCTCCATTATAACCCCACACTGGTTACAATTACCACATTTTTTGGTGGCCTTATACTGACTTTCCGTATAACTATCTTTAACCGTCCCACTATTCTCTAACAATCTTTTTAAATTACTTGCCATTTTGTGTACAAAAAGTGGTCTCTCTCCTATAGATCCAACCAGGTTGTCGTCTACCATAAAAATGTTCCAGTGTGTTTCCATTATGTACTTAATCTGATGTACATAGGGACTATAGTCTAACACACATGCTCGTTGATATTTTCCTGTACTCTCTATTTTATTAATGTTGTTTACCATGTATCGAAATTTATAACTCCCTAATAGTGGTGTGTATTTTTTACCCCATTGCTCAACAACATACTGTTTGACATCACCAATCATATCCTCTTTCTGCAAATAAACTGGTCACATATTCCATTTCTTCTTTCATATCTTCATATCTTGATGTCATACGGGCTACCCTTATACACTGCCCTTTATAGATGTTATATAGTAATTTTCTCGGATGATTGCTCGTGTATTGTAGATAGTCATTGGAAAATGTACTTTTCCTGTATATCTTTGACTTGAATCCTTCGCTGTTGTGTGAAATAAATGTATCTAGATATGATATTCCTGTTGTACTGGTTGAACAAGTAAATTAAAAAAAAACACTGCTGGAATTCATGAAGGAAATAAATGTGTTTAATTCTTCCTTGCTACCTTCCCACAAAATGTATATGTCATCCAAAAACCGCGTATAGTGTTTCACATATTTAAACATTTCGTTAGGGAATATCATTGTTTCCTCCCAGTCCAACATAACTAAATTTGCAAATATCGGGGCGCACGCTGAACCCATTGCCACACCCTTCTTTTGTTTGTAATACTCTCCTCCGTAGTAAATATAGTTATGTTCAAGGACCATAGACATACAGTCCGTAATCAAACTTGTCTTGTCCCAGTCTAAATTTGTGCTTCCTTATACTGTTGCAAAACGATTCCAGTCCAAGTTGTTTAGGAAAACAAGAAAATAAATCTATAACATCAGTTGTTACATATATAAACTTGCATGCGCCCCAGCAGTGTTTTTTTTAAATTTACTTGTTCAACCAGTACAACAGGAATAGCATATCTAGATACATTTATTTCACACGACAGCGAAGGATTCAAGTCAAAGATATACAGGAAAAGTAAATTTTCCAATGACTATCTGCAATACACAAGCAATCATCCGAGAAAATGACTATATAACATCTATAAAGGGCAGTGTATAAGGGTAGCCTGTATGACATCAAGATATGAAGATATGAAAGAAGAAATGGAATATGTGACCAGTTTATTTGCAGAAAGAGGACATGACAAGGATATGATGGGTGATGTCAAACAGTATGTTGTTGAGCAATGGGGTAAAAAATACACACCACTATTAGGGAGTTATAAATCTTGACACATGGTAAACAACATTAACAAAATAGAGAGTACAGGAAAATATCAACGAGCATGTGTGTTAGACTATAGTCACTATGTACATCAGATTAAGTACATAATGGAAACACACTGGAACATTTTTATGGTAGATGACAACCTGGTTGGATCTATAGGAGAGAGACCACTTTTTGTACACAAAATGGCAAGTAATTTAAAAAGATTGTTAGAGAATAGTGGGACGGTTAAAGATAGTTATACGGAAAGTCAGTATAAGGCCACCAAAAAATGTGGTAATTGTAACCAGTGTGGGGTTATAATGGAGGAAAGAGAATTAGTGTTGGACAATATAAATAAGACTAAAATTAGATTTAAATCTGGGAATTGCAACACTAATTTCATTATTTATATGGCAAAATGCAAAATATGCCCCAGATATTACATAGGCAAGACCGAAAGACCTTTTAAGAAGAGAATATACGATCACCTATACAGTATTAAGAGAAAGGATGTCAACAATGCACTTTATAGGCACATTGAAAAGTCAGGGGCAGATCATAATTTTACATTTGTTATATTAGAGCATATTAAACATAACCCAAAGGGAGGTAATAGGAAGGAGATTTTAAGTTATAGAGAAGTATGGTGGCAACTTTTCACAGACGCTTCGAGCACACCAGGATTGAATGACAGTATATCAATAAAACCAATTTTGTTGAATAGAATGTTAAGAATATGAGAGACCAATATCAGATTAGTTAATAAGAACAAACATTGTATGAGAACATCATAGGATGGCATAAGTTATAATTTGATGGAGGAAACTGGTTATGAAGTTAGAAAATATACAAAGTCGATGCGCACTATGTTGAACACCAAGAATTTAGTAGATACTAATAATATTATAGTACAGTATTTTATTGACACTTTTGTACTATATTTTTGTACTATATATTTTTTATTTTTTGTTTTTATTATAATCAGAAGTTGTAAATAGAAATATAACTCGAAGTATTACACAATGAGCCTTAGGGCTAAGAAATGGAATGAGAATATGTTTATAAACAAACTGAGCGCAGTTATGATATCAGAATGGAGATGTCACTTTAAGAGCGGCAGTCAGATTATGGCGCCAAAAAAGTTATTTAAACATCAGAACAACAAGACAGACTAGTTCTGAAGAAGCCAACCTCCAGTTGGTGAAAGCGCTTAACTATTTATTTAAAAAAAGTCAAGTTATATTCTGTTTTTAATATATGTACACTTTCTGGTTTGACCACAACGAGTTTGTACTGCAATAAAAGTTTTATCTGGAGTCTACACTGCATTCCCTCTGTGTTTTTTTCGTTGTTACACAGAGAAGATGCGTACTTGTTGGACTCAACGAAACACATATTCAGTATTTAAGATATACAAAACAGAATATACTGAATATTCAAGGCACACAGTTTTAACACACTGAGTACAATCTAGTCAATTTTCATTATAAATAAATACCCCTAATCAAAGAAATAATTTGTCTCCCTCAACAGATGTAAAACTTACTTGAGTGAAATAAATATTCAAAACTAGTCCATTAACTACTACTGAGCCTGATATATGTTAACTCCATCATTCCTACATGAACTATCAATGTTGATCTAAAACTTTGCTGAAAAGATACTTTTAATTAACAGGCTTACCATATAGGCTTTAAACGTTAGCAGTCAACAATGACAGCTAGAAACAAAAAAAAAAAAACCTTTTGACATGGAATATCATGAGCCACCTATACTCTCTTGCTCTATAAGCCAAAATTAAACTGACCCCTTTGTACCCTTCATGCATATGAGACAGTATCTGGTACCAGAACCCCCCCCCCCCCGATTCACTAATGGTATCCATGGCTTCTCTGTCCAGATAGCAATATATTTTGACACTCCTTCCTCCTCTGCTACCCATATATCATCTAAAATCAATTGACAAAATGCCCAGTCAGGTCCATTCTAACAAGTAGCTTACATTTTGGAATTATATCTGCACCATCCTTAATTTCTCTCCTCGGTCTTCTTATCCATTGCTCTCAAGCAATGGAGATAAAGGCCTTCCCCTTGCACATGATACATTTTTGAGCTACTTGTAACATAATATGTAGCATCATTCTGTGTCTTTTGGGTAACAGGTGGGAAATCCAGAATGTGCACAACACTAATTCCCTTCCCAAAAGGAAGGCATCCACTGATATTTGTGCATCAACTGCTTTATTCTTTTCCAAAAATCAGCCTAGAGTATAACCACAAGATGTGATCCCATCAGTCTACAGACTCTTTTTTGTTCCATCTGCAGCATGCTAAAGAACTACACAGGTGTAAACAATTAAAATGCTGTGGGGTTAAGAAAACCTGTGTAGGACTTTCCAACTAAGCACTCTCCAATGATGTTATGGAGAAGCTTCTCTAAATGATGTTCTTTGCTTACTACCACCGTCTTCATTAATCTCTTGCTTAGCTAGGAAGGCTGCATATAGAGTTGTGGCCAATGTTGATGTAATGTATCTGGCAGCTTTACATTTCATTGTATCTGTCAAGTGGGTTTTAATCCAAAGTATGCTACCACTTCCAGTTTTTGGTTCCATTGAGTCTAATGGCCATTCATGTCTTGCTAGTATACCTAGGCTGAACATCCTTACACCAGGAGGGCCATACCAGTCAATCCTGGAGTAATGGAGAATGTTAAGAATATGAGAAACCAATATCAGATTAGTTAGCAATAAGACCAAACATTGTATGAGAACATCATAGGATGGCATAAGTTATAATTAGATGGAGGAAACTGGTTATGAAGTTAGAAAATATACAAAGTCGATGCGCACTATGTTGAACACCAATAATTTAGTAGATACTAATAATATTATAGTACAGTATTTTATTGACACTTTTGTACTATATATTTTTTATTTTTTGTTTTTATTATAATCAGAAGTTGTAAATAGAAATATAACTCGAAGTATTACACAATGAGCCTTAGGGCTAAGAAATGGAATGAGAATATGTTTATAAACAAATTGAGCGCAGTTATGATATCAGAATGGAGGTGTCACTTTAAGAGCGGCAGTCAGATTATGGCGCCAAAAAAGTTATTTAAACATCAGAACAACAAGACAGACTAGTTCTGAAGAAGCCAACATCCAGTTGGTGAAAGCGCTTAACTATTTATTTAAAAAAAGTCAAGTTATATTCTGTTTTTAATATATGTACACTTTCTGGTTTGACCACGACTTTGTACTGCAATAAAAGTTTTATCTGGAGTCGACACTGTGTTCCCTCTGTGTTTTTTTCGTTGTTACACAGAGAAGATATCTTGAATATTAAAAGCTGCTGGCTCTGAATACATGGCATGAGAATGATTTTTTTAATTCTTTTGAGCTCCTACCTCCATGACCATAAAGCCTTTCTGTCAGATACCCAATGGACCTGCTCATTATTACTTGCAGTTTCTACTCAGTTGTTCACCCAGGTGCCAAGATTGGTGTCTTCATCATCTTGGACAGCAGAAATGTTTCTATGCTTCTTATTCCCACCAATATGGCTGCTACTTGAAGGCACACGAATGCCACTACACATGCTAAGTATCCTTTGTTATGTGACAAATGACTTGCGGAATGTGAACACCATACTCCTTGCTATGGGCAGTTCACCTGTACTTCTCCCAGAGTTACCAATGCAGTGAGCTGAGCTGTGCTGTCAATCACCCCAGGGTGCAAGTGTTGACTGCTGGCCATTTCTTTCTATCCCTCCCCCATGTCGTCCCTCTTGGACCCATGGTGCTAGTCAAAGAAAGGTAACCTGTAATGCAGTTAGGGCTTTATCCTTTCACAACATGGGCTGGGTGATATGGCCATGATTTTTAAGCTAATAAATCATTTACAAAATGGAATACATTTGTGTGACTTTTCTTCTTCTTCTTCACTCTTCAGTGTTCTTAAAATATTAAAAAAAAGTTTTTATGACCAATTTACATTTTATTCAATAGAAGAGGAGAAAAGGTATTGTTTTGTTAGGTGTTCAAAGCCTGTATACCTTAAAATAATTACAAATCTCCCCTCACCCAAACTCTAGGTTTCTCTCTCTTCAGAGAACTAGTAAGACCAATCACAGCTGCATGAGATTTTGATACAGAGATTAATTCTGCAGTTACACGAATGAAAAAAAAAAAAAAACAGATATGTTTCATAATAAGCAAAATATACTAATTTGTGGTCAGTGAAGTAATGCAGTATAACTCATCCATGCTTTTTTCTATAAAGAAATCTCCCCAGACAAGTTTTGGGGGGGTGAGGGAACACATCCTTCATAGATACCACTCAAACACAGGAATAGGAATTCTGTTAATAATAACCGTAAACTGAATTCTTAATACCTGCATCAGGAAATTCAGATCAGCAAACCTTGGGACTGTTCTGCTGGAGTGAGCTGTTTGATTATATGCTTT
The DNA here is from genome assembly GCF_019279795.1 of Protopterus annectens. NCBI lineage: Eukaryota > Metazoa > Chordata > Ceratodontiformes > Protopteridae > Protopterus > Protopterus annectens. The sequence continues at coordinate 181,543,432 of NC_056725.1, read as the reverse complement.
AACATGTAAGAGCCTTATAAAATTCCAACAAACTACTGCAATCTTCTAAAAAACAACTGTCTAATTAATTCTTTAAGACATGGAATGGTCCATTACTATAATCTGCCATGCAAACTAGGTTATTAGATAACTGAATGTGCCCAAATACAACAGTAGAATTAGAGTAAGAAACTGTTTACTGCTTTTAAGAGTGCAATACAGGCATAAAAGATTTGGTACTCTGATGGTTTTGCTAACAGAGTTAAGAACCTAAACCATTTTAAAGCTCTAGTCCTTACCATTGTTAAAAAGATTACTTTTTATAAGATAATCATAAGTAAAAACTAGGAAGACAACCTTGTGCCGCACAGTATTAACATCAGTAAGACTGCAAGGCCAGTAGCTGCCACTGATTCCCGCAAGAAGATATTACATCTGAATCTAAACACTTAACCACAGGAACAACAACACACCTCACTACAGCAATGCACACGCTTACATAGACAGGAAACATAATACACAGAGCAAAATGTGACAGCAACCCATACATCTGTGCAGTACACTACTACATGTATGAGACACCTGCATAAGTGTGCCCATCAAATGTGCATGTATTTGTGCACAGTACATATGTACAACATACACAGAAACAGGTATAAGTATGATGTTGTAGGGCATGTATACATGGAGGTGGCAGGAAAACCATATTGTTACATATTCTACGGGGGGTGCATACATTTTCACTAGAACAGGTATACCTACATTATGGGGGAAATTCTGTGTGTGCATATGTACCTTTGGTGTTGTTTGGTAGTCCCTTGATACTGATACAGGACATGTATGCTTTACAGGTGGTAGGAATGCATGAGCTTTGAAAGAATTAACTATAGGTGTAAGTTGCACAACAGTGTGCATGGAGGATTCAAACAGGCAACAGTCATGTGACTCTGGTATATTGTGAGACTACGTATGGCTTTGTGGACAACTGATTAGGCTTCATGACCACATGCATACAGAGACTAGCACAGCACAGCATATGTCTGATAATCACATAACACAGCATGACACCTGTGTCATCTGTGAGCTGTTTACATACATAGACTTACAGAGGATATGTATGTTGTGGTAAGCAGATAGTGCAAATTATATTCATACTATGTGTGTATGCAGATGCGTGATATCTTGCTAACTGTTGCACTTGTAATATAAATGAGTCTTGTACACAGGGAGCTTCCGTCATGCACTAGATGCACACGAGGAGTGTGTGGCATTAAGATAATGCAGTTCAGCAGATGGGTGGCTGTTTCTTGATAGTGCTGGAGAGCTGCACATTCAGTAATTCTAACAGGCACACACTGCTCTATACAGGCATGATGTTTCAGTGTTTGGTGAGTCTGCAACATCATGTTTTCAGTTGTAAATAAATGCCCACATAGTTCTGCCAAATGGCATATGCACTCCTGCAAACAGGAGATGCTCATCATGGAAGCATGTCACCACCAACAGCAATAGATTATAGGAATCAGTAGCCATGTAGTATGTTGACTCCCTCAAATGAGAGGTGACTGCTGTTGTCATGGTCAGATTAACTGCCATTTGGGCTGAGGCTGTAGCCTGGTTGACTACTGCAGATCTAGGAATAGCATCCTAAAAAAGTGAGCATTATGTGTCCTTGACAATGCTCTGTGTATTTAGCACATCAACCCCAGCTCATTGTCAGAAGAAGACACTTATGAGGACCCAGCACATGTTGGAGCTGAAATGTAGGAAATATTAAAATCTACTCCACCTTTAATGTACACTAAGCAGTGCAATGACACATGTGTATGCAGTACAGAATATTACAATAATGAAAGCCATGTGTAGTCAAGTTTACTGATGTTGGCAAATGCAGTAGCACTGGAAGGACATGAAAAGAAAATTCATGTCAACATAACAGTCACACAAGCCAAACATTATTGTACATGTAATAATATTATAGTAGAAGCACAGTATCTAGCCTGTCTTCATCAGATGATGAGTGATGCTACACTGCAGACACTGCACCTTTAATAGGCATAATATGTATGAGCCATATCCACAGTAATGCCACAGTATCTGGTAAGTCCCTTTGGGATAAGTGAATGGCATATTCACCTGCCTGGGACCAAAACCTCAATGCCCCAACCAGAAATATGTCTGCCACCTCTACACTGACAAAAAGTGACCAGAAACTCTTTCATCTCTGTGGGAGGTGGTGGTGGGTCCATTGCTAGTGGCTTCCCCATATTGTCTAACATTACTAATGCATCATGCAGCATGGTTCACTATGCACATGCACTGTCAGCATGTCTTCACAGTTCTCCTATGACCACCCACAATGTTTTCCTTGTGAATAATGTTCTTCCATGACCAGTATCACCAATTAGCTTTGCCACTTCATCCCAACAATCCACATCCATGATCACCTAGAACCTCAAGAAGGATTTCACTTTCCCATATTATGAAATTGTCCTGCATGTGATGAGGGGTAAACATCTGCAAAACAGAAATATTATGGCCACATTGACAATACCAAAATGTGTAATGGACATAATGTTACAAAACCCAATATCCCTATCAAAATGTGTATTTGTATGTAACAAAGTGTCCTTGCTGCCACATGTACCCCCTTATCATGAAGTCACTTATATATGGTGTACAAGCTAAATCACCCACACATACCATGGTAGAACTCTATGCAGGTGTGTGGTATTGGCACATGCTGCATGAAGGTATACAATTGCACTGTAGAATTGCTGTTATGTTCATTCAGAGGATATAAATGCTGCATGTCATATAGTGCAACCACTACACTGCATTACTAGCAAGGGATGTGGCAAGTATACTATGCAAGTATGGAATAATGACCATAGCCAGGAAAAATATCATTGCTGTATGCACTTAGTGAGGTAGTGTAACCTTACTTACCATGCAGTGGCATGTACACCATGATACAAAGCTGACACATGTCATAATAATATTAGGAATGTGTGTTGGTTACTCAAACTAGTAGAGTATGCACATGTATTGCAAAGCAGTACATACATAGGCCAACAGTTATGCATCACATGACATTTAACAATGAGAAAATGTCATGTGATACATAATAAATACTGAGAAAAATATAAGGCTCAGTAGTGATAGGGTAATGTAAATATACATTACCTAAACAGTGCACCTATAACTCTGTAAAACTCAAAATGTCACTGCGTGTAAGAGCAATATGTAATGGTGGACAGAGTGGAACTTGGAGATTGAGTACACCTTTATATGTGACTGCTACTGTAAGAGGGAAAAATGGCACCATTAGCATGCATGTTAATAGAGTGACATCCATATGCAGGGTACCAACATTTGGACTGTAAGTAGAGAACCATACAGTAACAGTAAAACACATCTCTATCTATCTACCTATTTTTCAATAACAATAACTTCAAAATGACTTTGCAGATGCCCATGGATAACCAGGCCACCATACATGTGTATACCAAGTGATGACAGGAGGTACTGCCAGCTATGCCAGGAGAAGAAGGGCAGTAGATGTGTAACATATGCCAGAACAGCTAGCTGGAATTTTGTAAATAATTATATGTCATTTGCATATCAAACTGATTTGTACAGATTGTGTTGAAAATGTATTTTCAAAGTCGCTTGTGTTAAAAATGCATCAATAGTGTGCCTTGCTGGAAAGAAAAGAAATGTACATGTATTATTGTAACTGAATTAAATATATATGTTTTAACAGAGGATACTGGAAGAGATCCAGCTGCAGCAAACTTTGAAAAATAGTTGAAATTAATTTAGGTCATAAAGATTGTATTTTGTAGTTCTGGTTGCAGCCAGAGACAAAATATCTGGGAAACCAAGTTTTAGGAAGCCTTCTTTATTGTCCCTAGCAGGGAGCTAATTGCTATTCTGGAAGGCTAGAGTTTGAAATTGTTTTATGACTTCCAGGAGCTGCAGCAAATCTGAGCAATGCTCTGTCTGTGTGTGTATGGTAACACATAGGTGCTAAAATCCTGACAGCATCTAGTGTTGGTGATAGTGTGGGAAACAGAGTCAGATGACCAGATGTGATGTCATTCTGTAAGCTATCCCAGAAATAATATTTAGATATTATATTGAAAAGTCTCATAGTCAGACTGTCACTCTGTTTTGAAACCTAACATAGAAGGATCCCTCACCTACATAATTTTGCCTTGCTGTAGTAAATAACTTAACTAGGGAATAGTATTATTTAGAATAGTTGGGAAAATGTAGTGAAATTAGTTAAGTGGTATGCATGCATTTGCGTGAACAACCGATGTGCAAATGTGAATGTGTCAACAGCAGAACCCCGGGATCACGGAATGTCGAATCTGCGGATGTCGAACCCGAGATTACCGAAAGCAGGGCCAGGCTACTATTTCCCCCCCTCTCGACTCATGGTAGAACTTGTAGCGGCGGTTGTGCGATCAGGAATTTTGAATTTGATGTTGCGAGTGACATTCCGAGCATTTGGGCATATGAGATTCGACATTTAGGATCGGCATTACAATGGATCGACCTTCGGTCATGCGACCAAATGCACGTAAACCTAGTACTGTGTTTCTGCATCTGTGTAAATCTATTCATCTGTGTTATTTTAGTATTTCCTGTGCTTGAAACTCTGCTGTTAACTGTAAATAGATATTTCATATTTTCATGTTCTTTTATTATTTATTATTAAATATATTTAACCTTCTCATTGTGGCTGGTCCTTTTAGAAAATATTTAAGCTTTGAGAGTATTTGCATATATTTATTTGGTGATAACTGTGGCCACTCCTGAAAGCCTGGCTGTTCATCTTGTTTGTTATCTGATTGTCTCAAGGCTTAGTCTTTGTCTTGCTGATATAAAAATTTACCTTTTTGCAAATCCCTGCATATCATTGCTAGAATTTTTGTTTGACTGAATTATTTATATATTTTCTAGCAGAATTTTGTTATCTGATCTGTGCAGAAACTCCCCCCTACCCTCCTACCCTATTGCTGCTGTGTTCTTAAAGTTGGTGGCTTTTGCAGTTGCCCATCCCTACTGTAAATATGATCTGGGGCACTCCTCCCAGTCCCATCTCTTTAGCTCATTCTACTTAATACAGAGATCATTGGGGAAGTCCAAACCTCTCAGTCTCTTAACCTTGAATTATCTTCTGTTCCTGCTCTCTCCCTTTTTACTTTATAAAAAAAAATAGTCAGCTGCTTATGTTTTTATAATTTGTGTTTCTTCCTACTACTCTCTTATTTCATCTTGCTTTGCTTTTTACTGCTACTTGCTGCCTGTTTTCCAAAGTGTTCAACTGCATCTTTTTTGTTGCATTTATTACTGCTTGTTTATAGCCTGTCTAAATTGTTAAGTGTTATTCTTAAGTGTTATTCTAAGCTCTTAGTTTTGGTTTAAGCACTTGGGCTTTAGGCCCACCGCATAGCTCTCCCTGGCCTTTCTCCATGAGATTCTGATAGATATGGATGGACAATTTCCTACAGTTTCTCCTGCCATTCTGGTTGATATGGGCAACCTGAAACAGTGTAGCAACTGCTTCATGTACACGGACAACCATCTACTACTACCACCTAGGAACCTAATTTGTGAGAGATGCAATTACATTAGGAACCTAGAGTCCAAGCTCTCTCCCCCGCAAGCTAGTATATCTGGCACTGAAATGTTTATCAGCACAATCACTACACCTCAAACACCACCCACACCTACACAACATACACCTACATATGTGGAGGTCCTCCACATAAACATACCCAAACAAAGGAGACGTCTGAGACAAAAACATACACGATCTCCACAGCCCTCCACACCACATACCACTCATAGCCCACACACGTGTGCTTCACAGCCACTAAGGCTTCACCATAAACCCAACATATTAGTCATAGGAAACTCCCATGTGAGACACACACATGTGACTCTCACCAGGCTGGATAAGGAGAAAGTCATGGTTAGTTGTTTGTCAGGTACCAGAATCTGCCTCACATATGCACTCAAGTCTCTCAACAACAAGTACAGTTATGACTCAGTCATAGTCCATGTTGGTGTGAATGACTTGAGATGTACCTCTTTGGACTATATGAAAAAAGACATGATTGAGCTCACTGATTGTGTGTCCCAGGCAGGTATGTCCCTAGCCTTAAGCAGCATTCTGCCATCACCCAGAATGATGCCTCAATACAAACGGAACACGATTAAATTTAACAATTAGCTTAGTTTCTGGTGTCATCCCAGGGGGATCCAGTCCTGATAGCATGGGAAGATATGATCGACAGACCACAATGCTTTGCCAGAGATGGCTTGCATCTGTCTCACCTGGGCTTCAGGCTTCTGGCAAAGGCTCTTCCCTCCTCTATAGTGCCTTTTTTAGATAAAGTGCAGAGGTTAAAACTACCAACATAATAATTTCAACAAAACACAAATCAAAGGTCATGCTGCTAAACACTAGGAATCTAAACATGAAACTGCACTAATTGCAAGCATTCCTAACCCTGTAAAATGCTGACATCTGTGCAGTCACAGAAACCTGGTTCAAAGCTCTGGAGGGCACCCCATACTTACCTGGTTATTCATCCTATCATACATTCAAACCCCAAACTATGGGCAGTAAAGCCAAAGGAGGTGGAGTTTCAATATACATTAAAGACATACACACCTCCAGGCTGCAGTTAACCATTGACAAGACCCCTATTCAAATTATAACTAGCTACCAGCCCCCAAATCTGACTCAAGATGCCCAGTCCACCTATTTGGACCTGTTTGAATCTAACAAGATTCAACTCTTTACCCTGATCCTAGGTGACTTTAACTTCTCAAATATAGATTGGAAGAACTACTCATGCCAGAACACAAATGCCCAGAGATTCCTTGATTTTGTCAATGCAGATGTCTTTGAACAACTAGTCGATACCCCTACAAGAGGTGATGATATCTTGGACTTGGTATTAACCAACATGAGTAACCACTGCAGCATCCCTATAGTATCATCCTCCCTGGTAAGATCCAACCACAAAGCGGTCACCTTTGAAGTCACCATCTCCCCAAACCCCCTCTCGAGCTAGGATCAGACATAAAAACTTCTCCAAAGCTGATTACAGCCTCCTGAGGGATGGTATAAACAGATTCACAGCCCCCCCCCCTGTAGGAACTGGAACCAATATCGAAAAGTAAACCAAAGCACTATACGAGCATTTATATAGATGCATGGATTAAGGAATACTCGAAAGGACTAAATTATCCTCTGCAAGAAACATTAAACCTCTCTGGTGGACATCTTTGATAAATAAACTCTATAACAAAAGGAAAAAAATTGCTGTCCAAGACCAAGAAGGAGCAGGTGTCCAATTGGAAGCAATGTCTCCTTAACCTGAACAAGCAAATAAGAGCACTAGTGAAATCTTCCAAAGCAAACTTTGAGTCCAAATTGGCCACATCTACTAAAGACAATCATAAGGCCTATTTTACACATTTTTGCAACCTCAAAGGAAGCACCCAGATCTGTTCTGAACTGGTGGTCAAGGACACCACATATACAAATGCCGTTGATATATAGCAAACCTGCTGGCTGTCAGATTCAGCAAAAACTTTACCCCTCTGTCCCCCCATCAGTAAATCAGGACATCCACAGCACCTGCCCCCTTCCCCTCATATCTAGGAAACAGGTCATCACTCCTCTCTCAAAGGCAAAAAATACAGTATCCATGGGACCGGATAACATCCCAGGCTGCATCCTACATAAACTCAGGCAGGAACTAGTAGCACCATTAAGCACCCTATTCAACCAACTCCTGAGTACTGGTTTCATCCCAGCTGAGTGGAGGACAGCCACTATCATCCCTTTACATGAAGATGAAACATCCACAGATCCGGGAAATTATAGACCTGTCAGCCTAACTAGCCTGATCTGCAAGGCCATGGAATGGATTATCATGGACCTCATTAACAAGGACATTGGCAACCTCCAAACACTTGATCCCACACAATTTGGCTTCATCAAGGGGAGGTCATGTCTGCTAAATTTGGTCAACTTCTTTGAGACAGTCACCAAAGCCATGGATGAGGGGAAGATGGTGCACACCATCTACCTTGACCTGGCCAAAGCCTTTGACACTATTCCTCACTCGGGCATAATAAATAAATGCTCTCAACTAGGCATCAATACATATGTTACCAGATGGGTAGCAAAATGGCTCACTGACAGAACCTACATAGCCAAAATAGGGAAAGCCACCTCAAGTACTTGACCCATAACAAGTGGCATACCCCAGGGTTTGGTCTTGGGACCTCTGTTATTTGGGATATAATTTTCTGAGGTACAGGCCAAAACCAGTGGGCTATGGCTGACCAAGTTTGCAGATGACTGCAAGCTGGGTGCTGTCATCAATTTCCCTAGTGATGTGGACATCCTCCAAGAGGTTCTCACTCAGACAAATGACTGGTGCCAGAAACATGGCCTCAAGCTGAATACCAAAAAATGCATCATCATCCCCTTTAGGGAGAGTGATGTCCCCACAAATTATCACATTAATAACAACATCCTAAGCACACAATCAGTCATGAAAGATTTGGGCACCCAGGTTGATAGCAACCTGATTTTTGACCACCATGTTGCTTCCATTGTATGGAAAGCCTTCTACATGGCCCACCTCATAATTAAGTGTATCTCATCCAGGGACAAAGAGATCATAACATCCCTGTATTCTTCCCTTATAAGGGCCATTATTGAGTACAACACCCCCTTTCGGCATGTACCTCACAAAGCACATGCAGCAGCTGGAGAAACCACAGAGGTTCCTCACCAAGAGAATCCAGGGCCTCAAACATCTACCACACACAGATAGGTTAAAGGCCCTATCCCTCTACTCAGTTTAATATAGACTCCTCAGAGGTGACCTCTGTCTAGCATACAAGGCAATCACGGACCCCACATTGATGGAACTGCTGCATATCCGCAAGTCAAGCTCTACTCGAGTAACCCGTACGCACAGCCTCAGCCTGGTCTGTGACATCAACAAGACTTGTTGGCAGGACAGAGTTGTGTTCCAGAGACTTTCCCATCTATGGAATAGCCTCCTTCTCTACATCAAGCAGAGTACCTCTTTACCCATTTTAAGTGCAACCTGGATAACTGGATGGGAAACAGAAAATACACCTCTGGGATTCACACCATGTCTCTGCTGGACAGGGGAATTGGGTGCTGATTTGTCTAAACATGGGCTAAACTCTTGTCTAGGCTTATAAGGGCCTCAGGGCCAGTAGCCTAGTAATCTCCTATGATCCTATGATCCTATGGTTAACATTGCTATTTGCATTAATATTAATTTCACTCAGTAAATTTGGGTACCCTTGCAAGACCCATAGATAGCTGCCTTTGTAGTGCCTGGTGGCAGTGATAACCACCTTAAGGTCTAGGCAGAAGGGAGCATAGCTAGTAAACCTGTGCCAGCCTTTCCCAGGTGTGTGTGTGTGTAAATCAAATCTCAAAGTGTGAGCATGTCAACTACTTGGAGCAGGGACATGAAGCACTGGTTTCATAGACAGAGTGGTGAAGGACTTGGCTTGGGCACTCGGCTGAGGACTTAACTCTGCCAGTGGGGAGTCTTAATGGGGACATGGAGGGAGAGAGATAGAGAAACCCAGCCCCAAGGCTGAGTGTGTTCCCTGAGTGCTCTTAAGGGAAATTCTGCTTGATGCAGAGAGGTCAGCACCTGAAAATACTGAGTGTATCCATTTGTATTCTAAGTGAACATCCCTCTCCAGTGTGAGTGGGGAGGATTCAGGCTGCTTGACTACTGGCCCAGAGTGAGGACATTGCACTAAGGACCTTTGCAGATGTCCATAACAATCAAGTAGTTGCCCGCACGCACACACACCTATGTATATAAATGTATATATATCTATATATATATATATATACATATATATATATATATATATATATACACACACACACACACACACACACACACACACACACACACACACACACACACACACACACATATATATATATACACACACACATATATATTTTATATATATATATATATATATATATATATATATATACATATATATATATATATATATATATATATATATATATATATATATATATATATATATATATATATATATATCTACAGACATAAAGGTTACATCCACAACTGAATGTACCATGTAATTAGAGAACTATACAGGAACTGTGAAACATGCATTTGTGAACAGCAAAAACTTTAAACTTATATTGCAGATGCCAAAAGACAACCAAGCAAGACTACAAGGATACAGGCATGTAGACAAGAAAGACACCGTCATAATAAATTTCCCACATGAAGAAAAAAAACAACTACAAGTCCATAAAAGCTCATAGTGATTTTAAAAGAAACTGGAAATACTCAAAATAATTTCTAGTGTTGCAGTCTACCCACAGTTTTGACCAAAGATTGCCAAAGTACATCCATCATTAACCTTTGTTTAAATGCGTTTTATGCTGAGTTGCATAAATGAGGCAAATTATCATGGAATATCACAGAGTCCAATTAGCTTGTGAAATTGCTAGGTTTTCAGTGCACTGAGGTGACTATCAGATAATGCCCATGAGCTAGCAGAGGTGTCAGCAGGGTGAATGCACATGATGTTTGTGCCGAAGCACTACAACAGAAGCACATACAATTAAAAAAAATGTTAATTTGAGTAATTCAAAATCCTGGTGGTCTATCACAAAAAAATAGAACAAAACAGAGAAGCTAAGTAAACCCAAAACCCATTCTACTCAAGGATACTGTCAAAAGCATTACAAAAGAAACTGAAGAGCACTATTGGATCCACTAAAGGAGCCCATGAACTTAGGCTGTGAATTCTGTAACAAAGGGAGATACTGCCAGCACAGCTATCTGGAATTTTGTAAATAATTATATGTCATTGGTGAATATTGAAATGATTTGTGTAAGATGCTAAATCCTTGTATTACAATTGTATTTGAACTGCATGTTATGTGTATATCAAACTGCTGGTACAGAAGTGTGAGTTGAAAAGGGTTTGTAAAGTACTGAGCTTAAAAACGTTACCACAGTGTAACCTACGGGAAAAGAACAGAAATGTATATATAGTATTGTAAATGTTTAAATGTGTATATTTGTAACAATGAAAACTGGAACACAGGAGGTTAACTTCAGAAAAAATAGCTGAAATTAAATTACTTTATGGCCAGGTCATAAAAATATGTTATCTTCCAGTTTCAGTGCAGTAACAGAAACAGTATCTAGAACTAGGGAACTTTCTGTGTTGTCTCAAAAATGTTTTATTGTTTTATGACTTCCAGCAAGTTCCAAGATCTGAGAAAAAGCTCTTGCGCATGTATTTTCACATGTGGATGCTACATGCTGCTAGTGGAGGGTTACCTGGGATAGAGTCAGATTACAAGAAATTATGTCATTCTGCAGACTATCCCAGCAGTAATATTTGAGATATTAATTTAAGAACTTTCTGAGAGAGAGAGAGATAGCATTCTGTATTCTGTCTTTGACCTGACAACATCAGCTAGAGGATCTATTCACCACATCTGCCTTGCTGCTCTTATTAAGTAAGTGTACTAGGATACAGTATAATTCTTTTAGATATATTCAGGACTATGGCAAAGCTTAATTTAGATTTTTTTCTTTATTTATTTGAGATTGTCTTGCAATGATGTTTTAAATATTTCTTGTGATATTGAGCTCTGATGTTACTGTAATATATATTTAGTATTGCCTTGTTCTTTTATTTATTGTTTAATATATTTAAACATTTCATTGTGGCTGGTCTGTCTAGACATATTTAAGCACTGAGAGTGCTTGCATATTTATTTGATGACACTGTGTAGGCCACTCCTAATAACCTTGCTCTTGGTCTAACTACCATTTGTATTGATAGTAACATTACAAAGTAAGATTGGATACCCTTTGTTAAGGGCCTTAAAGTAGCTGATAAAGAGTTGCCTGGTGGCAGTAATAACTACGTTATAGTCTGGACAGAATGGGGCATAGCTAGTAAACCTGTCAGCCTTTCCCAGGTGTGGGTGTGTGTGTGTGTGTGTGTGTGTGTGTGTGTGTGTGTGTGTGCGTGCGTGTGCGTGTGCGTGTGTGTGTGTGTGTGTGTGTGTGTGTGTGTGTGTGTGTGTGTGTGTGTGTAAAACAAATCTCCAAGAGTGTGTGTGTGTCAGCTACTTGAGCATGGACATGAAGCACTGGTTGGACATAGAGAGTGTTGGAGGTCTTGGGTTGGCCACTCAGCTGAGATCTCAACTCTATGGCTGTGCCAGTGTGGAGTCTTACTGGGTATCTGGAGAAAGAGGGAGAAACCAGTCCCAGACTGACTGTGGTTCTCTGTGTGCTCTTAAGGGAAATTGCACTTGATGCAGAAAGCTGCATCTGGAAATACTGTGTCTGTACCTGTCATTGTCCCAATGTACGTCCCCCCACTGGTGCTAGTGGTGAGGATTGAGGCTCTTTGATTACTGGTTCAGTAGTGAGGCATCACAGTGCACTTGAACTTAGGTTGGCCTTTGAAGCCAATGACGAATCTAAAAAGCAATACCCTACATTTCTTAAAACTTATTGATAATGGGACCTCCTAATCTGTCCCAACTAATATTGGCAACAGACTTGCAAACAAATTTAGTGCCAACTTCACCCCTCAGACTTCTAGTCAAAGAAATCTGAATCCCCTACTCCCCTAATTACCTCTAAATGTCATTTGCTTAATGTGCTAACCAGGACAAAAATACTTCCTCCATGGGACCTGGTAATATTCCTGGTTGCATAACTAATAATACTAAATATGACCCTACAGACCCACTCCTTAGACTGTTTAGTTAATGTTTTGTCCCTGATAAGTGGCACTGCACATGACAGTGGTGATGTCCCTCCCTAAGGACATAGGTTCATAGATTCATAGGCAGGTACTAGGCTATCTGCCCTGGGGTCTATACAAGCCCAGCCAAGAAGGTACCCTAGCTTTTGCCACCCAAGAAAATTATTTTCCTGTGCCACTGTTGAGCAGAGCCACAGAAGTGATCCCCGGGGTGAATTTCCTATTTCCCATCCAATCATCAAGATTTTTCTTGAAGAGTGCTAATGAGGAGCTTTGTTTGATATAGATAGGTAGTTTATTCCAGAGTATGGGAAGTCTCTGGGACAGGAATCTATCCCTCCAGCATGTTATGTTTATTGTGGTGACAAGGTTTAGGTCCCTAGAGCGTGTAGCTCAGAGGGATTGGGATTTCTTTAAGTGGAGCATGTCCAACAGCTCTTGGTTTGACATAGCTTTGTATGCTAGGTAGAGATCACCTCTGAGTAGGCGATCTACGATGGAGTAAAGCTGGAGTTTTTTGAGACCGTCTGTGTAGGGCATCTGTTTGAGGCCGGTAATCCTCTTTGTGAGGTATTTCTGCTGCTTTTCCAGTTGTTGTAGATGTCTTGTGAGGTACATACCAAAAGGGGTGTTGTACTCTGTACTTAGCTTACAACCAACCAATTGGGGTAATTAGAGACCCATTATCCTTATACAAGCATCATCTGTAAAAGCCATGGAATAAATCATAACTGACCTCATAAACCAATAGCGTAGCTAGGATGGGTGAAGGGGGCAGCCTTCACTAGTGCAAAGTATTAGGGGAAGCGATCGGCCAATCATAATCATTCTTCTGTGCATAAAATGTGGGTATTATATTTACAGTCAAACCTTAGCATTGTGGTGCTTCATGCATGATATAAACTGTAGCAGCTGATATAATCAATCCCTTATATTCAGCATTGATCAGGCCAATTATCGAGTGCAATACCCTCTTTAAGATGTATCTCACTAAACATATCAAACAATTAGAATGACCCAAAGGTCACTAACCAAACATATTGAAGGCCTAAAGTCCCTAAACTACCAAGACAGGCTGGAAGCTGTATCCCTTTATTCCAAGTCTTCTAGACTTTTGAGGAGATGCATAAGGATTCCATACTAGTTAGGTAGGTGGTATGGGCTGATGGGGAGATAGAGGAGTTCCTATAGTTAGCTATGATATGATAAGAGGTTTTCTTAACAGTGAGATTGATGTGCTGGAGTTTTACATCATTATCTTGTTTAACAAGTCTGAAGATTAAATTTTTTTAAGAATATGGAGACACTGCCTCCTTTAGTGTCTTCATTAAAAGTGGCAGGCCTGCAATGATGGAGTGCTTTCATCAGTCTTGAGCTAGATCTCCACGACAGCACATATATCAACATTTTCCAGTGTAAGGAGTGCCTGTAGTGAGTGAAGTTTTTTGTTTAGACTCCTATCATTTAGCACCAATACCTTTATGTTACCAGATACTGTTTTGTTATGTTGGAAGCTTTTAAAGACTAATGTTGCTGAAAAAAAAAATCACTGTATGGGAAGTCAAGGATTCAGGCAATGTACAAAAGCCTTGGGGCATAAGTTTTAGCCATTCCTTGGCAAAGCAGTTAGAATTGTCGACTATCTCCTCCTATGAGGATATATATATATATATATATATATATATATATATATATATATATATATGTATATATATATATATATATATATATATATATATATATATATATATATATACACATATATATATATATATATATATATATATATATATAGTCATATATACATTCATGTATACATATATATATATATATATATATATATTCATATATACATTCATACAGTTTATATATATATATATATGTATATATATATATATATATATATATTATATATCTATATATCTATATCTATCTATATATATATATATGTATATATATATATATATATATATATATATATATATATATATATATATATATATATATTGTGCCCCCTTGAATGTTACCAGAAGCTAAGCCAATTGAAGTTAATAATCATTTGCTTGTATTGTGGCATCATTATTGGTGATGGTAAAATGCTGCTCAAACCTAGGATTGAACCTAGCCAGACATATATTCCAAGAGCTCCATCATGTCCCTCTACATATGGTCCAGTGCAGTACATCTCACATCATTTACACTAATGTGCACCATGACTGTGTCATATGAGAACTTGTGATGCAGGGACCTGAGTGCAACTGTGATGTGATAAATCCTGGCACCTGATAGGCAACTGATCATGACCCTCTCCTTGCACAGCATTGTGTGTGGTGCATCAGTGTGTCTTATTATGGAGTGACCTGTAACTAGGATATTGGATTGCATGTTTGCCTTAAGCGCTTTTGATTTGAAGGGACTCTGAGATGTGTTTCATGGTGGATTTTGTCTGTGTGTGTTTGTGAGTTGCAGATTATAATTGTTTGCTTAATTTGTTAATTTCTTTATTACTTCACATTTAGGAGGCCCTTGTGGATTATGTAGGTTACTTTTAAGAACCTCAACACATGTAGGTTACTGTGTTTGATCTGAGCTATGTCTGATTGGTCTAATGTGATTTTGTGTGGTACTGACAGCCCTCTTGTTTTTGTAGAGGCTTTTTGTGACAGCTTTACCTCCAATAACATTATATAAGTACATCTCTTACACAACGTGTCTGTTTAAGTAGCAGGTGGTTGATGGCAAACATGAGACAATCGCTACATTGTTTCAGAATGCCCGATTTCAACCAAGTTGGCTGCAGTAATACTTCTTGGTCTTAGCTGCTTTATAGTTTTCTCTGTTTGAAGTTGTCATGGAGGCATTCTACTAATTTATTTCCTTTCCTTTGTTATGATATGTTTTTTTGGTAACACTTTATCTGTTATTAATTGAGCTGCACAGTGGTTTAGCCCATTTATTTTTGTTATATCACAAAAATTACTCTCAATAGTCCAAATTACTGTGTTCATTTTTATCAATTTTGTAACATTTTGGGTCTTATATACATTCTGTAATATATTTATTTCATCTGTCATAATATGTCTGTCCATCTCTATTAATTCAATCAGGTCTTCTTCTTAGATCCATTTCTTCTGTACTGAGAGCATCTTCTTTGCTGTTTATTTCCAGCTCTTTACTTTACTGTGTACTTCTAAATGGACTGTCATGTGAGCCTCCTACAGAAGTTTCCAGAACATTGCTTTGCACCTTAACTTCTTCAGATGCATCCTGCTCTATTAGCTGCTCCTCCATCTGGAGCCTTATTGGCTCATGATATTACAGTATTAACTATGTCAAAGTTTTCACCATTTCCTGTTCTTTTCTTTGCCCTGCAATTCTAATGGGTCTTTCCTGTGGGGTCACCTGCATAAAGTTCCAGAGCATCACCCTTTAAAGTATATTCTTCAGATACATCCTGCTCAATCTGCTGCTCCTCCATTTGGTGACTTAATTAGCCCATCACATTGACTGTTGTGACAACCTTGTGTCAACCAATGCCACTAAATGTGAAGTAGATGCTGTTACCCAGTCTGTTTCAATGAATAATCCACAAAACACAACATTGGCACTAAGAGCATAGAGGGGATTGTATGCTACTGTCTTGGGTCTGGGTCTCCAACCTCTGCACCCAAATTAAATTGCACATTGTTCACTTACAGAGTCACACCACTCTCTCCATGAACCAATGTCTCCCAGCATGCCTCTATCCAGAGTAACTGCCTTTCACTCAAAGTATTATTTTTCACATGCATGCACATGCACACAATTTACAGGGAAGGCTGTTGAATCCTCCAATTCCACGCAGCTTTCTTGCTGTTCCTGGTAGTACTGTCACCACTCTGAGGAAAGTCAGAGACTTCTAGTTACCTACATGCTCTGATTGTGCCACTTGATATCTCTTTTACAAGCAGTCAGTTGAAGCAGTTTCAAAGAAATGGCCCTCCTCAGTGTAAATGGTTAACTTTTTCTCAATTAAGCAACAGTGTGCATAAATACTCTTGTAATAAATAAATACCAGTCACGATAGCTTAAAGATAATTAAAATAGATTTTACGTAAATAATAAAGAAAATAGCACAGATAGCAAATAAAATATACAAAGGTCAGCACACAAAGAAGATTAAAGTACAATAAACAGAAGTAAAATGCATACGGAAGAATCTAACTCCAGCTATTTAAGTTTCCCAGCTAGCTGCTACAAGGAGCACAGTACCTTAAAATGAGTAGCTAATTTTCACAGATAGGATGGTCTCACAGCAAGTCCACACTTGCTTCTCAGCATTTCATTAAGTCACAATTATATAGCCAAAGTCCTTGTGTGACTTCATTGTTGCTATGGAGACTGGTTAACCCCACACTCATCATGACAGTAAGAGTTTGTTCCAATACCTTCACATCTGTTTCTTCTTTAATTGCATCTCAAATTAGTCTAAAAAGGTTTCAGTGACCATTGCATTCCAATGCTGTTCCATTCTCTTCTGTTATCTTAGGAGTAGGTGCCATCTGTGTCTGTGAACTAGCCCCTCAAACTGTCCTTTAACATCTGGAAAACTAAAGTGTTTACTAGGTAACATATACATTGCAAAGCAACATGCCAGAAACAGAAGAAGAAAAAATACAGATAGGAATGCATTTTGCTTACTTCAGCCTAGCATAAGCACATTTTACAAACATTCACTTTTAGCATGGCATCACCCCTAGCTTTACACTTGTGTTAAAGAGTTTCTACACAAATTTCTTCAGCTTGGAGATGGTCGATCACTTCAATTTATGCTTGTTGTTCTTCTTTCATCTTTTCCTGGTTAGGGGTCGCCACAGCGGAACTCCGGTCTGCTAATGACTGTCAGTATATTTTTACGGTGCCAAGGTGCCAGCTCGATGCCCAACCTTGAACGAAGGCACGCCCATTCTACGCATGTCTTTCAAACACAGGAAAGACATGCAAACTCCACACAGAAGGTGCTCCAGCCGAGAATTGAATGGGAGAACCTCTTGCTGTGAGGTGACAATGCTACAGCTGCACCACCGCGGCTTTATCACTTCAATTTATATTTGTTTAATTTCCATCACATTAAACTTCTTTTTATTTACATTCCACCCTTGTTATTTTGTTTCTAATTTTATAAAATGTGTCATATCTGTATGTCTTTGCCATTACTTCTCTTCAAATATATTTGTACCGATAGTTTGGATTTCTTCTTTGCCTAAATATTGCACCGTACCAGATTTCTATTTCTTTCCTATGTCAGTGTTTCTTTTTTGTACATTTAAATAACATCATGCATCAGACATTTCATGATGCCATTAATAACTTTTCCAGAGATAGTCAGTCCTGTAGGAAAGGTGCTGTATCCTTGTTTCTTTTTCTACCTTTAAATAACCTCTGTTTTTGCTTTTTGTCTTTTCACAATTCCTCTTCCACTTCCTTTTCTAGACAGCCCAGCATTTTATCATCTACCTTATGTTTTTCTCTAATCTGTTGCATTAAGAATCTTAAATTATTATTTATAGCTTTTGACAGTTTTCCTTGTGTAAAAGTATTCTTCTTTCCTCCAATTTCTGTCTTACTCTTCTACATGCCTTCTATCTGGAAATTCTGTTTTTTTGTGTGTGTGTAAGTGTAATAGTTGTTTTTGTTTTTCTTTCAGCTTTTCCTGGTTAGGGGTCGCCACAGTGGAACTCCAGTCCTCTAATGATTGGCAGTAGATATTTTACAGATGCAGAGGTGCCAGCTCGATGCCCAACCTTCAATGAAGGCACACCCATTCTACGCATGTCTTTCGAATGCCACTCGACCGCAGGGAGGACATGCAGACTCCACACAGAAGGCGCTCCAGCCGAGGATCAAACAAGAGAACCTCTTGCTGTGAGGCAGCAACGCTACCGCTGCACCACCGCAGCTGTGTAAGTGTAATAGTAACAATACATATTCTCTTCCTTAACCTCAATAGTCCATATTATTGTTTCTATACCTCTTTCTTGGCCTATTACTTTTTGTTTTGTTTTTTGTGGACTATTTCTCCTCCATACTACATGGAGGCCATTTTTGCCCTGAGAGTGGCCTAGCCCTGGCGTAAGAATGTTTCCATGTCCTGAGGATTCCACAATGTTTTTTCTAGTCCTGACGTCACTGTGTACACTGGGAGTGGGCAGTTTATTTATTTATTTTTTTATCCTGGGACCTGTGCACCCATTCATTTTTATTGTCTGACCTACTTTCTACATGATATATAAAATACAGCTATATATCAGTGTCATTTTGATGAGATTTTGTAAAATCAGACTCTACTATGTGAAGGCACTTACCAAGATGTGAGGAGGAATTCAGTTCCAGCAATGCCTCATCTCCTTTTCCTGTTAATTCTATTTCTCTATTCAGCCCCGTATGAGTGATACATCATGGTACATAAGTTTTGTTAGTTAGTACCATATTGCAAACAACGTGGCACACATGCACACGTGAATTCCTACTAGTGACTATGACAGACTTGACTAATAGACACTCATTGCACAGCCATGGTTTTATTTATGATATGACTGTGGGCCATGTCATTCTGCATGTCCATATTTTGCTACAGAGGAGCTATGAGAGGACAGCTTGCTAACTGAAAGATGCCAACCATGATGACAAGCACTAGGACCCACTGATGTTTCTTAGGCCGTCAGCTAGTTCCAGGTGGAACAGATGTTTGCACATTTATGGGCACAGGGTGGGTTGCTAAAAGATTGCATATGTGCTTTCTTAATAGGCCAAAATTAGACTGGATGCAAAAATATCTCATTCAAACTATGGGCCTATCAGACCATGGTAAGCTGACCCTGATTATAAAACCGGACACAAATCCGAGTACTTTTAGACAATAGAGGCATGACCACCTTTTTTAACAATACTGTATTTCATAATAAAATGAAAAAAGTCTGTTAGTGATTACTGAGGAGTACATAACAGGGAAATAAGAGTGCAAGATAGATTGGATACATTTTAAAGCACAGTGTAGGCACTGGATAAAACAATATAAACTAACACAAACTAAGAAAAATGAACAGGATAAAATAAATGGAGAAAATCTAATTGATGCAAAAGAGTACAAAAGGAGGGGTGTAGTAATATTTCCTAGTATAATCAAATTTTATATCATAAAACACAACACTGATTATTCATGTACAATAACATTTCAGCAGAATTGGAAAGATGGAAAGTCTTCCATCAGGTAAAAGGCATAGTATCTAATAAATTATTAGCGTGGAAATTTAGATAATGACAAAAAGAGATAATGCTGCTAGTAATTAAAGACAATCAATGGTCCATTAATATGGTTCTAGTTTAGGAATGTGTTGCCACATCATGTTGGGGGGCACATCATGTTGGGGAGGTAAGCAGAGAAAAGATAATGCGTGTCTTTTAATGGGTTACAAATGCCTAAAATCAATGAAGAAGAAATAACTAAACTACAACAACCAATTAGAACTGCTGAATTCTGTTAGCTATTGAGTCCCTCTTTATCGGCAAGGTACCAAGCCTAGATGGCTTTTCAGATGAATGATATAAATGCCACAAAAATGAAATCTCCATTTCATTAGATAATTTCTAGAGAATTTCTTGGGCTCAACAATACTTTCCTGGAGAGGTTATTAATACTAGAGTGATGATGTTTCCAAAGCCAGCCAGGATCCTGTTAATTATTGTCCAATATCTTTACTACAAATGAAGCTTAGAATACCAGCAAAAGATCTAGTGAAAAGATTTGAAAAATATTGAACAGACCACTAAAAATCAGTTAGGTTTTATTAAGGGTAGGGTGGGCTGGGTAGCCCAGACTTAGTACTCCTATGCATGAATGAACCATCCAAATGCCATAAACTCCAGACAAAGGCAGAAACCCTTTAAATATATTTTATAAAGGCATTTGATACCATACAATGGAAATTCATGTGATTTTCAATGTCATAACTAGGAATTTTGGAAGGCTTTATTGTTTAGTGTAAGCTTTGACCTTGTCTCCTGTCTTGCCTATATTTTGGCACTGCTCACAGGTCCTGCAGTACCCTGTTACATCCCTTGGAATTCCAGGCCAATAAAAGTTCTGCATAATAGTTTCTTGGTACACTTGATGCCCATTTGACCTGCAAAAGGAATGTCATGGGCTACGGCTAGAAGTGCCAGACAGTAGGCTGTAGGCACTACCAAGTGCTGTATTACCTCACCCTCTAGCCCTCCCTCAGGGGTCCACTCTCTATACAGTATCCCTTTGTTCCAGTATACAGACTCTCCTTTTCCTTGAAAATCAGGTGTCTCTCTAGCTACCTCCCTCAAGCCTCATAATGTAGGGTTCAAGAGCTGAGTCTGTCTCAGCTCTATCTCTGTGACCCTTCCCAGATCCCCTTCTACAGGAAGTCTGGTATCCTCTGACACTGGTGCCTCACTGTCTGTCTTGCTACTACCACTTACCTCTGCCCTTGCAGTCACTCTGTCCAAGGAAACATTAGTACCTACCAGGAGCTGTGGTTCACTTTTAGGCTCACTGTTACAGGATAGCTCCCTCCCTGAAATAACCATCTCACCAGCCCTGGCTTCAGATGTGGGGTCTGTCTGGGTCTCCTACAGGCTACCAGCCCATATGCCTGTCTCCAAGCCTGATTGCATTTAACTGCCTACACACAAGGTACTGCATTATCAAAATCATTCCCTATCAGGACATCTGCAGGGATATCCTCAAACAGTCCTACGTGCTTTCTTCCTTTTCCACCCTCCCAGTCAAGGTGAACCCCTGGCCAAAGGCATTTGGAATAGGGTCCCTCCTAAAGCTCTGACTGGTGTCGACTGCCCAAGCAGGTACTGTTTCCCTTTAACCACTGCAGGATTCACAATGGTTATGTCAGAGGCTGTGTCTCTCTTAGCAGTGGCCTGTTTTCCATCCACTAAGATAGGATATAAACTCCAGTGATAGTCTGGTACTCCTGTTGTCTCCTCTCCAGTCAACTTACCACTGGCATACTGTTATTCCCACTTGCTTGCTTCCTCACCTTTTGTTCACCACCTTGCTTCCTTGGATATTTGTATGCTACATGGCCCCACTGGTTACATTTAAAACATCTAAACCTTGATCCTGGCCATGTACCTGAGCTAGTGGCTTCCCCTTTTACTGGTGGGCACTGTTAGTGTAGTTTAAGCTGCTCATCATGAGTTCCCTTATATCCATGTGCAACGCTGGGTATCCCCTTCTTGTGCAGTGATGCCCTGCTTGCTAAGCAGAGATCCCCTTTTCTCCCCAGCTCATCTGCAGAGTTACATTCCCATTCTGCCAACCAGAATCTCATGCCCTCAGGCAAAGTGCTAAGTTCTTATTCTCTCACCAAAAGGTCTGCCAGCCTTTCAAAAGTGGTGACCTGACACTCACTCACCCACCTATGAAAATAAGTGCTTAACTCAGCAATATAATCACATACACTTTTATCTGCCTTGTGTCTATGCTCACAAAACTTTTTTCTGTAAGCTTCAGGTGTTAACTTAAAGCATTCCAGTAAGCACTGTTTTACTTTATTCAATCAGTATCAGACATCAAGGGCATCAAGAACCGTACCCAGAGCTCTTGGTCAGCATTATACTGTTTACATACTCTTTCATATATATGAATAAAACTATCAAAATGATCACCTTCTGTAAACTGTGAAAGAAACCTTTATTGCTTCTGTGGTTCGGTTATTCCCTTCCCCATTATGGCCATGACCCTGATAAAGAGTCAGCATGCCCCTCTCATGTTGATGATGTTTCTTATTTTCTTACGCCTCCAAATGCCACAGTCTCTCTGCTGATTCTAATTCAAATGTTCAGCCTCCAGTTCAAGTCTCTTTCATTCCAGATGGGTTTTTAAGTCATCTGAGGAAAAGGTGAACTGTCTTATTTCTAAGGGCTGCAAGTCCCCATTGCCAGACTGTTTATCCTCCTGGTTGCTGGTCTGGGCTACAGATGTGACTAAGGCTGAAATAATTTCCTCTTTAGTCAGGCTGGCATGCAGTAGCCCTTTGGCTTTGCACACCTTGCCCAACTGGTTCTTTGAGCTTGCCATAATCCTCTGCTGACATCTTTGCCTGCTTTCCCTAGCAAAATTAAACTGACAAAAAATAAATAAAACTGTTGTGAAAATAAAGCTCTGTATGTTTACCATATGGTTGCTGAAAGTACACACATCTTCATTGCCTACAGGCTACAGAAGTTCAATTAATATCCACACCACTGCTCACCAATATGTGACTTCCCTCCTCTGGGCCAGTGATCAAGGAGCCTCAATCCTTACACTGACACTGGTAAGGGACATTCACTTGGAAAATATAGATGCACACAGTATTTCCAGATACAGCTGTCTGCACCAAATTATTTCTCTTAAGAGTACACAGGGCACACACTCAGTCCAGGGGTAGCATTTCCCTCTCTCTCTCTCTCTCTCTCTCTCCAGGCCCCCAATATGGCAGGTGTAGAGTTGAGTCCTTATTTAAGTGTTCCAAGCCAAGTTCTCCACCACTCTCTCAGTGAAACCAGTGCTCTGTGTCCCTGCTCCATGTAGCTCACACACACACACACACACACACACACACACACACACACACACACACACACACACACACACACACACACACACACACACACACACAGTCTTTGAGATTTGATGTTCACACACATCCACATGCCTGGGAAAGGCTGGCACAGATTTAACAGCTATGCCCCTTCTGCCCAGACTATAGGGTAGGTACTGCCACCAGTACATTCCAAAGCCAGCTACTTTAAGGCTCTTACAAGGGTACCCAATTATACTGAGTAGTATTAATACTAATACAAATGGTAATGTTTGACCAATGCAGGAAAGCTTTTAGGAGTGGCCACAGTGTTACCAAATAAATATAAGTACTCTCACATTTTAAATTATGCTCTAAAAAACAACCACAATGAAAAGTTTAAAAATATTTAATGATAAATAATAAAAGAACATGAAATTACTAAATATCTATTTCCAATAAACACCAGAGTTTCAATCACAGAAAATGTTAAAAATAACACAGATGGATAGATTCATACAGGTACAGAAAAACAGTACTTAACTAATCTCACTATATTTTCCTGACTGAACTAAAGAATTACTATTTCCTGGTTACTTACTAAAGCAAGGAAAGATGAAGTGAGTGAGAGGTCTTCCTACTTGGTCAGATTTCAAAAAAGAGACTGCTCTGAGACTTCTATTTCGTCTAGTATTAAAACATCATTTTACTGCTGGATTACAGAAAGATATCACATACATCTGGTCATCTGACTCTGGTTCCCACACTACTGCCCTTTGCTAGAAACTGAACCTTAATTAGTTTAGCACATATGTGTTACCATACACACAGATAGAGGTTTACTGAGATGTGTTATAGCATCTGGAAGCTATAAAAATATTTTAAAACTTCTACCCTTCAAGGGTAGCAATTAGTTAATCCCTAAGGACAATACAGTATGATTCCTAGTCCTGGTTTTCACAGGCATGTCATGTCTGGCTGCAATCAGAACTGAAAGATACAATCTTTATAGCCTAAACCAGGTAAATTAATTCCAGACCATTTTTCAAAGTTAGCTGGACTGAGATTAACTTCTTCTATTCCAGTATCCTCTGTTACAATACATTCATTTCAGCAGTTACAATACATTCTGACATACAGGTGTATTTCTTTTCTATACATCAGGGTCCACTGTTGGTGCATTTTTAACGCAAGCAGCTTTACAAATACATTTTCAACACCACAAGCACATGTACAAATCAGTTTGATATACAAATGACGTATAATTCTTTACAAAACTCCAGCTAACTATGCTGGCATATGTTTCATATCCACTGCCCTACTTCTCCTGGCAGAGCTGGCAATACCTCACATCATCACAATAATGATTTACAATCTGCATGCAGGATAACTTAACAGGCTGCCATATATACACCTGCCAGTCAGTTTGCATTACTCATGTTACAACTGCAGATGAGTACATACTGCTGAGATATGTAGAGTAGCCACCCACCATGATAACATATTGCACTTTGCCAGTTTCTGTGACATTTTCAAACCTCTGCCATCACACATGCATGTGCGTGTTGTCAGTCCTGCCATTGTGTTATTATACATGTATGACATTGTGTTGCATGCTCACTATTGTCCAGTGTTGCTCATGCTGGCATGTAAGAGTTATGTCACTGTAAGTGCCACACTTCATATGTATGTGCATGTGTGATTCACCTTTTGTTCTGCTGTGCACGGACAGCACTAATGCTGATATGACCTTATAATCAGTTTTGTATGTGTGTGTGTGTGTATGTGTGTGTGCCAGCAGCACATCTACAGCACACCTGTGATGATTTTGTTCATAGGCTTTGAACATATTGTTGCTGATTTGTTGCTGCTATTGGTACAATTAATAGCAGTTGTTAAACATGCTGTCACATGCATTGGTTGACTCACCCCATTCTGTAAGTTGTTCACTGTTTGTCTGTGTTGTGTGCACACGTCTGACCTTATCCCTCTCTGTAGCCAATCTTTGTCTTTGCTTTTCCTATGCCTACTGTGATTTATATTTTAACATGCCCCTCAGAGAATCTCTCCTGACCATCATTTCTCTTTTTCCGTTAGTGTTATTCTTCTTACCTATCCCCTTTTCTGTTTTCTATCTTAATTTTTAAGGGTATATGCATTGCATATGTTTCCCACACTATGTCCCACTCCCAAATATTTTTAGGCTACGTCTATATATTACGTTAGTGATATGGCTTGTCATGGCACACCATCTCTCTCTCTCTCTCTCTCTCTCTCTCTCTCTCTAATAATGTCTGCAAAGTTGGCACTTTCTGCATTCATATTTACATGTACTTCTTTCTGTATGATGTTTTTTTTAAATCTTTTTATTAACAATTTTTATATAATATAATACAAAATGGTAACAAACAATGCAAAGTCAAAACTACAAAAATATACATAACATATTTATAACAAATAACTATTTACAGATACGCCTCATGTCCAACATAGAAGAGACATTAACAGAGTTAAGCTAGAATGAGATCAAATAATGTGTCCCAATATTCAGTAAATTATAAGTAAAAGTTTTTGGTGTATATCAGATATTTGTGAGCATGTAAGAGTTTGATAGCAAGTTGTTTAAATCCATTCCAAGTGAGTAGAGATCTGTCCTTCCAGTTAAGAGTGATATAGAATTTGATAAGGGAAAATGGTGTTATTAAGATACGAGTCTGGAGTTTGTGTATTCCTTAGTAGGGATATGCAATATTGCTAATTTCCAAGACAGAACCATTTTCTCATATCCCATCTTTTCCAATTGTACTCTCAGGGGCACCATAGCCTGTAAGAGCATTTACAGCTCCACAAAATGTGGAGCAAGTCAACGATATGATTGGTACAGTGAGCACAGAGAGGAGAAGAGGGAAATATTTTAGAGAGTATAGAAGGAGTGAGGTACGCTTTGTTTAAGATCATAAGTTGGGTATAGTTAAGTTTTTTAAGAGGGATACGTTTCAAGGAAAGTTGAATAGCTTGGGAGATTTGGTTAGGAGAAATGGAAGGATCTTGCTTTTTCCAACAGTTTGAAAAGAGTAGCTCATTTTGGGTTCAGATAGAAAGAATAAGTTTGTATGAATTGGAGATCATTTTCTTTTTAAGTATAAGGAGTTTCCATATGGATTTGCAGGATTTTAAGTCTTTTAGAATTAGACAGGTATCTTCCAAGGTGTTACAACAAATGTCAAGGATTTGTTTCAAGATGATTGTATAACTTTTGGGTAGAGACATGTGTAGTCTTATATCAGTTAGGGAATTATTTTTGAAAGGAAAGAGATTGGCTATAGTTAACTATCTAATAAGGGGGTATTTATCTAGCTTGACCATTTTGTTCTTCAGTTTAAGGTTGGGATTGAGATGAAATGGTTGCAAGGTATTGCAAGCATTGAACAGTTTCAGTGATTTGAAAATCTTTTGAAGAATAGTTATTTTATGTTTAATGGTTGAGTGTAGCTTAAGGTATTTTAGGTTTTCTGTATTGAGGAAGGGGAGAGCTTTGGTATTAAAACTGAATGTTTTAATATAGTTATAGTATAATTTTACCCATGTAGGGGACCAGATAGATGAACTGGGAGCATAATCGGATATTGTTAATATTTTGTTACCATTGATAATATCGTAATAGAGTTTAAAGTCAGGTAGGTTTAAACCACCCTTGTCTTTAGGAATTCATCTTCTATAGCTAATTCTGATTGATTTGGGGGATCATATGAATTTTGAGATAGAGGAATGAAGAGCTTTAAAAATTTGTTATGAATAGTTATGTTAGAAGCATTGAAAACATATAGATGATGGGGTAAAATGTGCATTTTGATAATAGCAGCTTTGGCAAGAAATGGGAGGTGTAACTTTGCCCATCTGTTCAAGTCCTGTTAGATGTTAGATCGAAGTTTGAAAATGTTGTTCAAGTAGATTTGCTTGGGGTCACGATGAAAAGTAATACCTAGGTATTATAAAGAGTGACTGATTTTGATTTGAGAGAGGGGAGGGCAGATAGGTAATTGACAGAAAGGGTTCAGGGGGAAGATGGTTAATTTCTCTAAATTTAGTTTGTAGTTGGAGAATCTCAAGTATTTACTAATTAATTCTAGTATATTTTGAAGGTCAGAATTAGGAAGGGAGCAATAAAGGTTAAGATATCAACAAAAGCTGAGAATGGAAGTTTAGTATTAAAAAGGGTGGGAATACGGTGAAATGTTATTTGGGTGATTAGCAGGAAAAGAGGTTCAATATAAAGGATAAATAGGTAGGGAGACATTGGCCACTGTTGTTTAGCTCCATTTTTAATATCAATTCGAGAAGAAAGATTGTTGTTAATTTGTAAGATAGTATGGGTGTTAGAGTATAGGGTTTTAATAGATTGTATGAAAGCTGGGGAAATGTTGAACCTAGAACCTAGTGGATAGAAGAAACTCTACATTTAATCTGTCGAAGGCTTTAGAGGCATCAATAGCCAGAGTATATATGGGGTTGTGGGTAGTGGTAGAGAGGGTTAACAAGGCATCAAGAAGGAGAGTGTGATCAAAAGTTTGCCTAATCTAAGTGAACCCTGATTGTTCTGTAGAAATAATGGTAGGGATAATGGGTTTAATTCTCTTAGCTAGGGTAGATGTGTAGCTCTTCATGTCAAGGTTAATGAAAATGATGGGCCTATATTTCCAATAGTTTTTAAGGTCTGAATTAGATTTAGGGATGAAGATTGTTTTAGAGACATTTAAGCGTAAGTCTTTTATTCTATTCTGAGTAATATGGGTAAATAGCTGGAGAAGAAAGAGAGATACTTTTTGAACAAAAACTTTGTAGAATTCTGTGGTAAAGCCATCGGGACCAGGGCCTTTATTAGGCTTAAGCTTGTAGATAGCAGTGGCTATTTCTTGTTAGGTAATGGGGGATGATAGTAATGTTTGTTGTTCAGGGTTGAGTTTAAAAGGGAAAGTTAGTTGGTTCAAAAAAGTTTCTATATCTGATTTATTTGGGAAGGTCGGGGAAGCTATGTGAACCAGTATAGATTTGTTCAAAAATGTCAACTATATCTTGGTTGTTATAGTAGATCTTACCATGATAAAATAGTTCTGTTATACTTGGGGAGAGTTTGTTTTGATTAATTAATCTAGCAAGGAATTTTGAAGGCATGTGGGACCATTCTGAGTATTTTGTTAGAGTCCTTATTTTGTGAAGTGATATTTTTTTATTGTTGAAGCCCAGATGGATTAATTGTTTTTCAGATTCAAGATTGAAATTTGATTGGAGGTGAGTCTCAAGCTTATTAATTTTGTTTTTGATAGAAGATTCTTGGAGGAGATACTTTTTTTATAATAAGATGCTTTATTAATGAGCGTGCCTCTGATCATGGATTTGATGGAGGCCCAGTAGATGTCAAAGGGTAGTTGATTACATTCAATAGAGTTCAAGGCTTGGTCAAGGATATACTCAACTTCCTGTAGAATCTCTTTATTGTTTTATAGATTAGGATTTAATGACCAGCTATGGCCTCTGTTTTTAGTAGCTAGGTATTTGGACCAGTCAATAGTTAAAGTAATCTTGGAGTGATCTGAGAGAAATCTAGGTTCAGTGTGACATAACATTTTTACATTTAGAAGAATATTAGAAACAAGAAAAAAAATCCAACCTGGACCACATCTTGTGGCTGTGAGAGTAGAAAGTGAATTTATTTTTGGGGGTATTATTGGAGTGAGAGGTATAAGGATCAAATAAATAAAAGTCATTTTTAAGTATTATTGGACTTTGAGGTCTAAGGGTCAAATAAATAAAAGTCATTTCTAAGTTCCATTATGGCTAAAGAAGCATAGTTGTTATGTTTCATTTTACGGTTTGTTCTGTTAGTGGATCTTGAGTAGAATTCTAGTCTCCACCTAGAATGTAATAATAGTTAGGAAAGGAAGAGAGGATTTTATAAACAGTCTTGATAAATTCATGCTGTTTGGTGTAAGGGGCATATAGGTTTAACAATAGGATAGGTGTGATAAGGTGTGAACAGCTGAACGTTATGTAACACCACCTGCCATCAGTATCTGAGTCATAACTTTTGATATCCTGGGCAAAGTTTTCTTTCAGCATGATAGCTACCCCTGAGATGTTCATATTTCTGCCTGAGGCTATGATGGACTTAATCCATTTTTTCTTGTGAACAGGTTTTCATTGTTCAGGTAATAAATGTGTTTCTTGCACCAGAGTTATGTTGGCTTTAGATTTAAAGACCAAGTGGAAAAACAGATTTCTTTTCTTTTCTTTTCTATCTGGATCCCCTTATTATTCCATGAATCAATTATCCACATAGAGCTGTAGTGATTTTAGATAAGATGGTAAGAAGGAGAGGGGGAAATATGACAGGAAATATCTTAATGTGGAGGGACATAGGTGTGAGTCTCTTCCGGCAATTACCTTGTGAATAATCACAAATCTACTTAGCACAGAAGAGAAAGGGAATGTAGGTGATAGAGATCTACACTGAAAACGTTAGTAAACTGGTGATCTCTTAAAGTTGTATTTCTAATGATGTGTAATCCCAAGGTTAAAAAAAATAATATATACAGAGAATAGATAACATAACTTCATAACATATCAACTGCAAAATCTCTAGCTCTTAGTAAACTTAGGAGGATAAGGTAGAGAATAGAAGTTGGGTATGAGTTTGGTAAATCTTGCTTGAGATATAATTGAATAACTAAATATGGTAAAAAATGTCATGACACATGGTGAGTTGCATGAAAATAACATAAATATAGTCTTTTTTTCCATTTCATGGAGTCACTACTCCACGTATAAGCAGGATAAACAGGATAATGTAACCATAAAATTTCAACATGAGATTAAACTAGGAAACAAGTATAGTTGTTAACATTTCACAACTGATAATTTCTGTCAAACTGTAAACATTTAGCATATATAACAGAGATATTTGTTTTTTAAAATATGATTCTATTGACAAATGGTTAATTAATTTTATAATTTGGGGTCTGTTGAGATCCTCCCAAACAAGTAATGATAGAAAACACAGTCTTGTGGAGGTTTTATTGCAAACAGCATTTCACTACAGGAGGGTCCAGGGTGAGAGGTTAAGGTACAAAAAGATACCCAAAGTGTAAACATTTACAATCAACCAAGTTCATATTTTCATTCTATACAAATTGTATTAAAGAAACCATGTTAATAACATATAGCAGAAATCAAACAATAGGTAATGTTATCAGATATAATTCTGACAGTGACCCAGTTCATACAAGAGGGGACTGCTACAGGCCAGCAGTCCTTCAGTGTAAGTGAGTGAGCATTCACCTTCATAGAGTAAATGGTTATTCTGCAACACTTTCGTGAACCATGCCCAAAAAACAGAAAGGAAAAGTATCAGCTTGATAAGATGTTCTTCCATATTTTAATGGTGCTTTATATCTGTGTTTAGCATCCTCTTTCGGTATGAAGGCATGATACGAATATGCCACAAGGCTATGGTCAAACCACTAACAAGTTAAGGTTTCCTTTGTATGAAAATGGTTGGAAGCCACTGGTAAACCCACAGGGAAATAAAAAGCATGTATTTGTAGGAGAGGCAATGCATTCAACAGTAAGCTGCATTGAATATAAAGATACCAAAATGAACTAAGTTCAGCAAACGTAGGATCAGTGGTAGCAGGACATGGATATGTTTATAAGCTGGGAGAGCTGAGCTATGTTAACTGCAATAAAACAGCTTAATTCAGCATCCTAGATGCAGCCTAGAAAAGTCGCACAAGTAAAGCATCAAAACAAATTATGCACTTAGCTATAGAGTTGCTGACAAAGCTGATGTAATGTCCTGTGAATAAACAGCAGCAATATTGTGTCTAGTCCAAAAAAACAGCAGCGATGATCCAAGGGTGTTGGAAAAAGTAGAACTGACTGTTTTTGAGAAGATTTCCTCATAAAAACCTTTATTTGATGGTGCTTCATTGTTTAGAAGTGTGAAAGGGGCTAAAAAAATTATCAGCTTAAATTTGTTGCTGTAAAATGCATTTTTGATGCTAAGTCCTTTTAAGAGAGAGTTGCAGTCTAGGTAGGAAGGTCAGAGTTGAAACAAAGTGTTGAAGGCCTACCTAGGGCCTTAGAATCACGAAGATCGTGGTATGGGGCAAAATAATGGCTTCCACATGGAGAGAAATGCTCCGGACATCCAAAAAGGGGCTGTTTAGCTGTGGTAAGTGCTAAAAAGACATTTAAGCATTAAAACCACTGGTTATGAGGTCAGAATACAACAATTAATGCTGCTGGAGTATGTAGAGGAGCAAAAAGTTATTGGTCTCAGTGTTTTGAAGTATTAGCTTCAGGAACAGTTTTAAAAATGCTGAAAAAAGTTGATTTAGCTCCTTTTACATTATAGATTGTGTATTTGGAGCCTTGGTGATGAAAAGAAAGAGTATGAGAGTATTTCATCCTGAATTTGATTTTGTTTTGTATTAGGTAGGCACAGAAGGGGGATAGTTTCTGCCTTTCTTGCTTAATCTGTAGTGGCAGGTCTTGGTTACAAAAGATTTTAGCTCCTTTCCATGGAACTTATTTCTTTTTTTGCTGATGTAAGTATTTTGCTGATACCTTGGTAGTTAAGAAGTTTGACATAGACTAGACATGGTCTGCTGGAATCTAAAGGGGGGAGAAGAACTCTGTGGGCTCTCTCAATAACTATTTGTTTAGCTTCAGCTTCAGCAGTGTTTTCCAGCAAGATGGCAAAAATGTTGAGAATTGAATTCAACTGGTTAGATTGGTCC
>NC_056725.1:181493675-181506175 GCF_019279795.1 Protopterus annectens | reverse complement strand
CTCTGTCACAATAAATTCATTTCAGAAGTTACGATGCAGTCTGACATACAGGTATATTTATTTTCTGTCCAGCAGGACCCACTGTTGGTACATTTTTAACACAAGCAGCTTTACAAATCCATTTTCAACACAAGCACCTGTGCAAATCAGTTTGATATACAAATGACATATAATTCTTTACAAAACTCCAGCTAGCAATGCTGGCATATGCTACACATCCACTGTCCTACTTCTCCTGGCATAGCTGGCAATTCCTCAGATCATCACATCTCTCCTGCCTTTAAAGACCCAAGCTAGTTTTTCAGGTGACCCTTGAGAAACATTGCTTGAGAGGAATGAACCTGTATGGGAATGCATTAACCCATACCCTTGTCTTGAGAAACCATTGGCACTGGCATTGCTGACTCCGCTATGGTGCTGCACTGTCACATCATATGCCTGCAATCCTAGGCTCCACCTTAATAACTTGACATTTTTCTGGCTGGCTCGATGTAGCCATGTTAATGGATTGTGGTTTTTTACTACAGTTAATTTCCTTCCTTACAGATAGGGTTGAAGTTTCTGCATTCCCCGTACTATGGCTAGACATCCTTTTTCTACAGCTGCATAACATTCATGTCTGGATTTGAGTCTATGGCTGAGATAGACAGCTGGGTGCTCTTCTCCCTCTGAGGAAACATGATTGAGTACAGTCCCCACACTAAGGTTTGAAGCATCCATCTGCACAACAAATTCTTTGATGTAATCTAAACTAGCTAACACAGGTGGTCCTCTCAAAGCCCATTTAAGCTTTGATGATGCCTACTCACATGCTGGGGTTCTCACTGCCTTATCTGGCCTATTTTTCCTGCTCAGGCCTATGAGGGGAGCAGCTATTGTACTATAATAGGGAATGACCTTTCTATAGTACCCCACTGTCCCCAAGAATGCACTTGTCTCCTTTTTGGTAACAAGGACAGGCCACACCTGAATAGCTTCCACATTGGCAGACTCTGGCCTCATCTTACCACTCTCCACTCTATGAACCAGGTAGGAGACCTCTGCCATACCGAACTGACACTTACTGGGCTTAATGGTAAACCCTGCCCTTATCAGTCAGCCCAGAACTTCCCTGACATGCTGAAGATGCTCATGCAGAAATGGCAATAGATGGCACTATCATACAAGTAAGCAAGGGCATAATCTCCTGCTCCTGCTAGGATATGATTTACCAGCCTTTTGAAAGTTGCTTGGGAATTTTTCATCTTTGTTAACTTGTATAATCTGAAAGGATTCACAAAGACAGATCTCTCTCTAGTGGTGGGGGTCGAGGGTGCCTGTTAATAGCCTGTGATCACATCAACAGTGGTCAGATACTTAGCCCCACCCAGCTTATCTAAGGCTTCATCTGTCCTAGGCATGGGGTAAGTATCTGACTCTGTGTGATTAGTTTTCTGTAGTCCACACAGAACTTAGTACCAACATCTTTCTTTGGTACCAGCACCACTGGGGAGTGCAAGGAACTGCTGGATTCCTGGATTACCCCTAATTCCAACATTACCTGTATCTCCTCCCACAGAGTCTGTCTGACTCACTCAGGAACACTGTAAGGGGCCTGCTTGATAGGCCTTTGGGTGTGATCTCCACATGTTACTGCAAAAGGTGGGTACACCCAAGTTTCTCAATGAACATTCCCCTAAACTCCTGCAACACTGCTTAGATTTCTCAAACCTGGGTAGGGGATAACTGCTGGGACATAGCTATCCCTTCCACTGAGGTATCAGTCTGAGCCTCACTGAGGAGATCAGTCACCAGATTCACCTCATACTCATCCTGCCAACAACTGCAAATACTCAGCACAAGTGCCTCCCTATCATGGTAAGGCTTCATCATGTTAACATGGTACAATTCATGCTCCTGCCTCCTGCCTAACAAGTTTACCATGTAGGTAACATCCCTGACCTTCCTTACCCCTTCAAAGGATCCCTCCTAATCTGCCTGCAGCTTATTGTGGCTAGAAAAATGAAAAACATAACCTGCTGTCCCACAGCATACTTTTGGGCTCAAGCATTCCTGTCATACCAGACCTTTTTCTCCTGTTGGGCTCCTGTCAGGGTCTCCTGGGCCAAGCCCATGAGCTCCCTAAGCCTTGTCCTGAAGTTTAGGCATATGCCACAACAGACTCCATGTAGGATTCACACTCACCCCCCACACTCATTCTGAATCAAATCTAAAGCCCCCCGTCACCCTATGCCCATACAGCAACTCAAAGGGTGGGTATCTTTCTGTATGCAAACAGCAGATGGGGCAAATATTTGTCCCAATCTCACTTCAACTTCTCTGCAAATACCTATAGCATGGTCTTTAATAAATAGTTTAACCTCTTCACAAGGCCATTAGTCTGGGGGTAGCAAGGGGTTGTCTTTAGGTACTTCAACCCACAGAGCTCCCACAGACAGGTCAGTAGGTCTAACATGAAAATGGCACATCTGCCAGTCACTGTTTCTCTCAGGAAACCTATCCTGATGAAAATTTCTAACAATTGCTAACAAAGGATTTGCCACCTTCTCTGCCTCAATGGAGGACAGAGTCACTGTCTCAGGGTATCTAGTAGCATAGCCTACTACCACCAGGATATCCTTTTTCCCTGTGGAACTTATAGTAATCAGAGGCCAAACAGTATCAATGGCTACTCTGTGAAATGGCACCTCAGTCACAGGCAAAAGCATCAAAGGAGCTTTGACCTTGTCTCCTGTCTTGCCTACTTTTTGGCACTACTTACAGGCCTGCTGTACCCAGTTACATCCCTTGCAATCCTAGGCCAATAAAAGTCCTGCATAATATGTCTGTTGGTATGCTTTATGCCCATATGACCTGCAAAAGGAATGTCATGGCTATGGCTAGAAATGCCAGACGTTAGGGTCTAGGGACTACCGACTGCTGTATTAGCTCAACCTCTAGCCCTCCCTCATTGGTCCACTTCCTATACAGTAACCCTTTGTCCCAGTATACAGACTAATATTTTCCTTAAGAATCAGGTGCCTGCCTAGCTACCCTCCTCAAGTTTCTTAGTGTAGGGTCCATGAGCTGAGCCTATCTCAACTCTACTTTTGTGACCCTTCCCAGCTCCCCTTCCACAGGAAGTCTGGTATTGTCTAACAGCAGTGACTCACTATCAGTCTGGGTACTACTACTCACCTCTGCCTTTGCAATTACTCTGTACAAGGGAATATCAGTACCTACCAGCAGCTGTGGCTCATCTTCAGGCTCACTGCTACAGGGTAGCTCCCTCCTTGAAATAGCCACATTACCAACCCCAGCTTCAGGGGTGGGATATGCCTTGGTCACTCCAAGGGTACCAGTCCACATGCCTGTCTCCAAGCCTGATGGTGTGTCACTGCATGCACACAAGGTACTGCATTATCCAAATTATTCCTTATCAGGACATCTGCAGGGATATCCTCAAACACACCTACTTGCTTGCTTCCTCTTCTACCCTCTCAGTCAAGGTGAACCCTTGCAAAGGCATTTGGAATTGGGTCCCTCCTAAAGCTTCAGTCTTCAGTGGACTGTCTAAGGAAGTACTGCTTCTCTTTAACTACTGCAGGCTTCACAATGATTATGTCAGTGGCTGTGTTTCTCTTAGAAGGGGCCTGTTTTCCATCCACTAAGATAGGACATAAACTCTAGTGATAGTCCGGTACCCCTGTTGTCTCCAGAAAAGTTAACACGGGCATACTGTTATTCCCACTTGCTGGTCCCCCCGCCTTTTTTTTGCCCACCTTGCTTCCATGGACATCTCTATGCTACATGACCCCACTGGTTACATTTAAATCATCTAACCCTTGATCCTGGCCATGTACCTGAACTAGTGGCTTCCCCTGCTACTGGTGGACTCTGTTGGGGTGATTTAGGCACCCCACCATGGGTTCCCTTATATCCATGTGCAGCACTGAGTATCCCGTTCTTGTGCAGTGATGTCATGCTTGCTAAGTATAGATACCCTTTTCTCCCCAGCTATCTGCAGATTGACACTTCCAGTCTGCCAACTGGATTCTCATGCCCTGAGGCAAAGTTCTATGGGCTTTTTTCCTCACCAAATGTCTGCTAGCCTTTCAAAAGTGGTGACCTGACACCCACTCACTCACTTATGAAAATAAGTGCTTAACTCAGCAATACAAATACACAAACTATCATCTGCCTTGCGTCTATGCACACAAAACTTTTTTCTCTGTAAGCCTCAGATGTTAGCTTAAATCATTCCAATAAACATTGTTTAAATGTATTATAGTTTAAAGAATCAGTATCAGACAATGTAGAATGCAACAGTTACAGCTTTACCATGGAGTAAGGGGGTCAATAACTCTACTTAGAGCACTTCATCAATATACTGTTTAAATCCTCTTTCAAATATATGAATAAAACTATTAAAAATATCACCTTCTGTAAACTGTGGAAGAAATCTGCTGACATTTATTGCTTCTGGGGTTCAGTTATTTCCTTCCCCATTACCTCCATGAACATGATGAGGAGTCACCATCTCCCTCTCCTGATGGCAGCATTTCTCATTTTCTTTGGCCTCCAAACATTGCAATCTGTATGTTGATTGCAACTACATATGTTTTGCCTGTCACAGTCTCTCCGCTGATTCCAATTCCAAATGTTTGGCCTCCATTTCAATTCCCTTTAACTCCAGATGGGGTTTTAAGTCCTGTGAGGAAAAGATGAATTGTCCTGTTTCTGAGGGTGCAAATCTCCATCACCAGACTGGTTATCCTCCTGGATGTTGGTATGGGCTACAGATGCAACTATGGCTGAAACCATTCCTCTTTAGTCAGGTTGGCATGTAACAGTGCTTTGGCTTGACACAGCATGGCTAACTGGTTCTTTGTTAGCTTGCCATAATACTCTGCTGTCATTTCTGCTTGCCTTCCCTGACTAAACTAAACTAACAAAAATAAATAAAACTGTTGTGAAAATGAATGTCTGTATGTATACTTTGGGGCTGCTGAGAGTACACACACCTTCAATGACAACTGCCTACAGGCTACAGGAGTTCAACTAATATCCCACCACTGCCACCAATATGTGACATCCCTTCTGTGGGCCAGTGATCAAGGAGTCTCAATCCTCATCATGGACACAAGTGAGGGATGTTCACTTCAACAAAAATGGATGCACACAGTATTTCCAGATGCAGCTCTCTGCACCAAGCAAAATTTCCCTTAAGACCACACAGGGAACACTCTCCAGTCCTGGGGCTGGGTTCCCTCTCTCTCTCATCAGGTCCCAAATAAAGACTCCACACTGACCACAGCTGTAGAGTTGAGTCCTCAGCTAAGTATTCCAAGCCAAGTCCTCCACTACCATCTCTGTGAAACTAGTACTCTGTGTCCATGCTCCAAGTAGCTGACACACACACACACACACACACACACACACACACACACACACACACACACACACACACACACACACACACACACACACACACACACACACACACCTGGGATAGGCTGGCACAGACTTACCAGCTGTGCCCCCTCTGCCCAGACTATAAGGTAGATACTACCACCAGAGCACTCCAAAGCCAGCTACTCTAAGGCTCTTACAAGGATACCCAATTATACTGAGTAAAATTAATACTAATACAAATGGTAGTGTTTGACCAATGCAGCAAGGCTTTCAGGGGTGTCCACCTTGTCAACGAATAAATATAAATATTCTCAAAGATTAAAATATTCTATAAAAGACCAGCCACAATTAAATGTTTGAATGTATTTAATAGTAAATAATGAACATGAAAATAATAAATAGCTATTTACAATAAACACCAGAGTTTCAATCACATGAAATATTAAAAATAACACAGATGGAGAGATTCACACAGATACAGAAAAACAGTACTTAACCAGTCTCACTATATTTTCCTGACTGATCTAAATAATTATTATTCTCTGGTTACTTACTAAAGCAAGGCAAGTTGGAGTGTGTGAGTGATCCATCTTTGTCAGATTTCAAAAACAGACTGCCCCGAGACTTCTGTCTCATCTAGTATTAAAACATGATTTCAGTGCTGGATTACAGAATGACATCACAGACATCTGGTCAACTGATTCTGCTTTCCACACTACCCCTTTTACTAGAATCTGAACCAGAATCTAGCACATATTTGTCATAATACACATACATAGAGCTTTGTTAAAATGTGTTATAGCATCTGGAAGCTATAAAGCCATTTCAAAAACTTCCACCCTTCCAGGGTAGGAATT
Organism: Protopterus annectens; assembly: GCF_019279795.1. NCBI lineage: Eukaryota > Metazoa > Chordata > Ceratodontiformes > Protopteridae > Protopterus > Protopterus annectens. The sequence continues at coordinate 181,499,924 of NC_056725.1, read as the reverse complement.
ACTTTGCCCCTCAGGACAATACAGTAGGATTCCTAGTCCTGGTTTTCATAGCCATTTTGTCTCTGGCTGCAATCAGAACTGTAAGATACAATCTTTATTGCCTAAACCAGGTAATTTAATTTCATACTATTTTGCATTTAGCTGGACTGAGATTAACCTCTTCTGTTCCAATATCCTCTGTTACAATATATTCATTTTCAAAAGTGACAATACAGTCTGACATACAGGTATATTTCTTTTCTGTTCAGCAGGACCCACTGTTGGTACATTTTTAACACAAGCCGCTTTACAAATCCATTTTCAGCACAAGCACCTGTACAAATCAGTTTGATATAGAAATGACATATAATTCTTTACAAAACTCCAGCTAGCTATGCTGGCATATGTTGCACATCCACTGTCCTACTTTTCTTGCTATAGCTGGCAATACTTCAAATCATCACATCTCCCCCCTCCCTTTGAAGATTCAAGCAAGTTTTTCAAGTGACCCTTGAGAAATTTTGCTTGAGAAGAATAAGCCTGTCTGGGAATACATTAACCCTTACATGTCTTGGGAACCCATCCGCATTGGCATTGCTGACTCCACTATGGTGCTGTACTGTCATATCATATGACTGCAACTCTAGGCTCCACCTTAATAATCTAGCATTTTGCTGGCTGGCTCGATATAGCCATGTTAAGGGATTGTGGTCTGTAACTACAGTGAATTTCCTTCCATGCAGATAGGGTTGAAGTTTCTGCTGTGAACAAAATATTGCTAGACATTCTTTTTCTACAGCTGCATAACATTCCTCCCTGGGTTGGAGTCTATGGCTGAGATATACAACTGGGTGCTCTTCTCCCTCTGAGGAAACATGGCTGAGTATAGCCCCCACCCCATGGTTCAAAGCATCCACCTGCACAACAAATTATTTGCTGTAATCAGGACTGGCTAACACAGGGGGTCCTACCAAAGCCCCTTTAAGCTTTGTGAATGCCTGCTCACATGCTAGGGTCCACACTACCTTATCTGGACTGTTTTTCCTCCTCAGTTCTGTGAGGGAAACAGCTATTGTACTATAATAGGGAATGAACTTTCTATAGTATCCCTCTGTCCCCAAGAATGCCTTCATCTGCATTTTGGTAACAGGTGTGGGCCATGATTGAATAGCTTCCATTTTGACAGGTTCTGGCTTAGTATTACCACTTCCCACTCTATGTCCCAGGTAGGAGACCTCTGTCATACCCAGCTGACACTTACTGGACTTAATGGTAAACCCTCCCCTTTGCCATCTACGCAGGACCTCTCTGACATACTGAAGGTGCTCATGCCAGGAGTGGCTGTAAATGGCAATATCATCCAGGTAAACAAGGGCATAATCTCCTTCTAGGATGTGCTTTACCAGTCTCTGGGAGGTCACTGGGGCATTTTTCATCTCAAAGGGTATCTTTGTGAACTTGTATAATCTGAAAGGAGTCACAAAGACTGACCTCTCTCTAGTGGTGGGAGTCAGGGTCATCTGCCAGTAGCCCTTGGTCAGATCAATAGTGGTCAGATATTTAGCCACTTCCAGCTGCTCTAAGGCTTCATCTTTCCTAGGCATGGGATAGGCATCTGACTCTGTGTGGCTGTTTAGTTTTCTGCAGTCCACAAAGAGCATAGTGCTGCCATCTTTCTTTGGTACCAGCACCACTGGGGAGGCCTATGGACTACTGGACTCCTAGATTACCCCAGTTCCAATATTTCATGTATCTCCTCCCTCAGAGTCTATTTAACTCACTCAGGCTTCTTGATAAGCCTTTGGGGCCCTGTATTTCTTGAACCTGACTAAGGGATAGCCACTGGACATTGCTACCCCTTCCACTGAGATGCCTGTCTGAGTCTCACTGAGTAGATCAGTCACCAGATCCTCCTTAGATTCCTCCTGCCACTCACTCCAAATACTCAGAAGAAGTTCTTCCCTATCATGGTAGGGCTTCATCATGTTAACATGGTACAATATGTGCCCCTGTGTCCTGCCTAGCAGGTTTACCATGTAGTTAACATCACTGACATTCCTTACCACTTCATAGGGTTCATCCTAAGCTGACTGCTGCTTATTGTGTCTGACAGGAATGAGTACCATAACCTGCTGCCCAACAGCATACTCTCGGGCTCAAACATTACTGTCATACCAAACCTTTTTCTGCTGTTGGGCTCCTGCCAGTTTCTGGTGGGCCAAGCCCATGAGCTGTCTAAGCCTTTTCCTGAGGTTTAGGACATATGCCACAACAGAATCTTTGTGGGATTCACACTCACCCTCCCATTCATCATGAATTGAAGCTAAAGACTCCCTCACCCTATGCCCATACAGCAACTCAAATGGTGAAAACCTGTGAGTTCCTGGGCTACCACTCTGTATGCAAACAGCAGATGGCATAAATATTTGTTCCACTCTCTCTTAAACTGGTCTGCAAATGCCCTTAGCATGGTATTTAGTGTAGAGTTTAACCTCTCCATAAGACCATTAGTCTGGGGGTGGTAGGGGTGGTTGTTATGTGCTTCACCCCACAGCTGTCCCACAGGCAAGCCTGCAGGTTTGACATGAAAATGGCACCTCTAACAGTCAGTATTTCTCTCAGGAAAGCTATCCTGCTGAAAATATCTAACAAAGCATTTGTCACCTTCTCTGCCTCGATGGTGGACAGAGCCACCACCTCAGGTTATCTAGTAGCATAATCTACTACCAACAGGATATACGTCTTCCCTGTGGAACTTGGGGTAATCAGAGACCCCACAATATCCATAGCTGCCCTCTGAAATAGCTCTTCAGCCACAAGCAAAAGCATGAAAAGAGCTTTGACCTTGTCTCCTACCTTGCCTATTTTTAGGCACTGCTCACAGGGCTTGCAGTACCCAGTTACATCCCTTGCAGTCCCAGGTCAATAAAAGTTCTGCTTAATACATCTATTGGTATGCTTTATGCCCATATGACCAGCAAAAGGAATGTCATGGGCTATGCCAAATCATAGGCTCTAAGCACAACTGACCTCACGCTCTGGTCCTCCCTCAAGGGTCCACTCCCTATATAGTAACCCTTTGTCCCAGTATACAGGCTACGCTTTTCCTTGAGATTCAGATGCCTTATTAGCTACCTCCCTCAAGCCTCTTAGTGTAGGGTCTGAGAGCTGAGCCTGTGTCAACTCCGCCTTTTTGACCCTTCCCAGCTGCCCTTCCAGAGGAAGTCTTGTATCTTCTGACAGTGGTGTCTCACTGTCAGCCTGAGTACTAACACTCAACTCTGCCTTTGCATTAACTCTGTTCAGGAAAACATCAGTACCTACCAGCAGGTGTGGCTCATCTTCAGGCTCACTGCTACGCTACAGGGTAGCCTCCTCCCTGAAATAGCCATATCATCAGCCCCAGCTTCAGGAGTGAGGCTTGTCTAGGTCTCCCCCAGGATACCAGACTCACATGCCTGTCTCCAAGCCTGACTATGTGCCACTGCATGCACACAAGTTACTGTATTATTAAAATCATTCCCTATCAGAACGTCTGCTGGGATATCCTCAAACACACCTACTTGCTTGCTTGCTTCCTTTTCCATCCTCCCAGTCAAGGTAAACCTTGGCCAAAGGCATTTGTAATGGGGTCCCTTTAATGCTCTGAGTCCAGTGGACTGCCCAGTCAATTACTGCTCCTCTTTAACCACTGCAGGCTTCACAATGATTATGTTGGAGGCTGTGTCTGTCTTAGCCCTGGCCTGTTCTCCACCCACTAAGATAGGATATAAACTTTGGTGATAGTCTGGTACTTCTGTTCTATCCAGACAACTTACCACTGACATAATGTTATTCCCACTTGCTGGCTCCCCCACCTTTTGTTCCCCACCTTGCTTCCATGGACATCTGCATCCTACATGGCTTCAATTTTCACATTTAAAATATCTAACTCTTTATCCTGGCTGTGTACTTCAACAAGTGGCTACCATTGTTACTGGTGGACTCTGTTGGGGTGGTTTAGGCTATCCACCATGGGTTCCCTTATATCCATGTGCAGCACTATGTATGTCCTTCTTGTGCAGTCATGCCCTGCTTGAAAGTAGAGATCTCCTTTTCCCCCACTCATTTGCAGAGTGACACTCCCAGTCTGCCAACCAGATTCTCATGTCCTCAGGCAATGTGTTAAGGGCTTCTTCCCTCACCAAAAGGTCTGTCAGCCTTTCAAAAGTTGTGACCTGACACACACTCACTCTCCTATGAAAATAAGTGCTTAACTCACCAATATAATCACATACACTTTCATCTGCCTTATGTCAATGCTCATGAAACTTTTTTCTGTAAGCTTCAGGTGTTAGCTTAAAACATTCCAATGAACATTGTTTAAATTTATCACAGTTTAAACAATCAGTATCAGACAGTGTAGAAACAACAGTTACAGCTTTCCCATGGAGTCAGTCAAGAACCATACCCAGAGCCCTTGCTCAACATTATACTGTTTATATATTTTTTCCAGTATAGGACTAAAACTATCAACATTATCAGCCTCTGTAAACTGTGGAAGAAATGTACTGACCGTTATTGCTTCTGGGGTTTGCTTATTCCCTTCCCCATTACCTTCATCATCCTGATGAAGAGTCTGCATCTCCCTCTCATGTTGGGGCTATTTCTCATTTTTTCAGCCTCCAAACACTGCAGTCTCTCTCTGTTGATTCTAACTACATACTTTTTGTTTGCCACAGTCTCTCCGCTGATTCTAATTCCAAATGTTTGGCTTCCAGTTCAAGTCTCTTTAACTCCAGATGGGTTTTAAGTTCTGTGAGGTGAAAGTGAACTGTCCTGTTTCTGAGAGCTGCAAATCCCCATCACCAGACTATTTTTCCTCTTGGTTGATTGTCTGGACTACAGCTGCAACTAAGGCTGAAACCATTTCCTCTTTAGTCAGGTTGGTGTGCACCAGTACTTTGGCTTCACACACCTTGGCCAACTGTTTCTTTGTCAGCTTGCCATAATACTCTGCTGACATCTTTGCTTGCTTTCCCTGACTAAACTAAACTAACAAAAAATAAATAAAGCTGTTGTGAAAATGAAACTCTGTATGTTTACCTTGAGGCTGCTGAGAGTGCAGACACCTTCAATGACAACTGCCTACAGGTTACAGAAGTTTGATTAATACCCCATCACTGCCACTAATATGTGATGTCCCTTCACTGTTTCAGTGATCAAGGTATCTCAATCCTCACCATGGACACCAGTGAGAGAAGTTCACTTCATCAAAAATGGATACACACAGTATTTCCAGATACATCTCTTTACACCAAGCACAATTTCCTTTATGACCACACAGCGAACACACTCTCATCCTAGGGCTGGGATTCCATCTCTCTCACCAGGCCCCAAATAAGACTCCTCACTGACCACAACTGTAGAATTGAGTCCTTAGCTGAGTGTTCCCAGCAAGTTCTTCCTACCATCTCTATGAAAATAGTGCTCTGTGTCCCTGCACCAAGTACCTGGCATACACAGTCTTTTAAATTTTCGATTTGATTTTCGATTTGATTTTCACACACACACACACACACACACACACACACACACACACACACACACACACACACACACACACACACACACACACACACACACACAGGAAAGGCTGGCACAAATTTACCAGCTGTGCCTCCTCTGTGCAGACTATAAGGTACAGGGCCAGTGTTAGCATTTTGGGGGCCCCCAGAAAGTTTCAAGTTGGGGGACCTACCCTGGAGAATATAAAGTGTGACCACATTGCCGTCACAACCCTTTCCCTGGCAAGCTCATCCAGCACCATTTAAAGATCACTATAGGGGTGGTCATTAAAGGCCTTTAAGTGTTTATGCCTGCTTAATTCCCATGATTGCCTTATTTTCCCTTTACCATAGTTAAAATCCTTACTTCTTCCTTACCCTTGTCCCAGGCTTCCTCTAAGTGTTGTTCAACTTCATCTACGGCACCAAGCGTATGAGTCATTATGCTTTAAAGCCATTGCTGGAATGCACCCTGTTACATGAGTAGGGAAGTGCCAATGTGTTTCAATAAATTTATTGTTTCATTTCATCAACATCAATCCCCTTTTTCACATTTTTTACATGGGGTCGGGGTGTCATGTTAACTGTTGCCATTTCTCTCAATTCAGTGTCACACTCCTGCTCTCTTCGGCACTCATACCAGACTGTCACAGATCTTCAATCACACAATCCATCCACCTCTTTGCTGGATGCCCTCATTTCCTCTTATCTACTTCCTGTCTGT